>NC_143133.1:105935584-106087099 GCF_059928025.1 Delphinapterus leucas
TAAAATTGTCCTGTGTCCTTTCACTACTATGACTGAGTTTCTCTTCTTTGCAACCAGGTGAGTTGTAATTAAAATACAGTGCCCTTTATTATTATATTACTGTATCTATTACTTTATATTACTATTATTATATTACTATAAATTATATTATTATAGTTCTTCAGATCTCAGATGCACATTTCCCCCCAGCAATTTAATATTTCTGAAAATGGTATTCACTTTAATCTCACTTTTTACCTAATTATTTATGTCTGGTATGGTAGATGTTTTATATTTTTCCCTCTCAAAGCAGGTGGTCCATCACGGCTTTGTCTGGTGACCACTCTCTTCTTTGGTACAGAAGCTGCCCAAGAGTAGGGCTTTGTTTTGGGGCCAGCATAGTGCTGGGCACACAGATGCTCAGTAAATGTCCAGTGGAGCAAGGGACCCAGTTAGTCCTGGGTGTTGCTGAATCAAGAAATGATTACATGGGAGCCACGGGGGGAGCCGCCCAGGACTCAGCTCCCGAGACCCAGCTCATTCCCCTCCTCTTGCACTTTCTACTGCCATGTCGGTATTTTGGCCCAAGCTCTTTCCAAACCCTGAGCATGTTCTTTCTTCTCTCTTCCTTTATTTTAAAGTCTCACTCCAACATTTAAATCTCTGCTCTGCTCGCCCTCCTCTGGGGGCTTTCTTAGAGAAACCTACCCCGCAGTGCATTAACAATACTGCTGCCCTCACCCTGAGGTCACCCTATCACCACCACTGGCCAGGAAAGGCCGGTCCTTGTGTACTTCACCAGGTGGATCATCAGTCCAGGGGCAGGATCAGAACTGGTCTTGGCATAGAGATGGCCAACAGGCACATGAAAAGATGCTCAACATTGCTAATTATTAGAGAAATGTAAATCAAAACTACAATGAGGTACCACCTCACACTGGTCAGAATGGCCATCATTAAAAAGTCTACAGGCCTTCCCTGGTGGCGCAGTGGTTGAGAGTCCGCCTGCCAATGCAGGGGACACGGGTTCGTGCCCTGGCCTGGGAAGATCCCGCATGCCGCGGAGCGGCTGGGCCCGTGAGCCATGGCCGCTGAGCCCGCGCGTCCGGAGCCTGTGCCCTGCAACAGGAGAGGCCACGACAGTGAGAGGCCCACATACCACAAAAAAAAAAAAAAAGAAGAAGAAGAAAAAGTCTACAAATAACAAATGCTGGAGAAGGTGTGGAGAAAAGGGACACTCCTACACTGTTGGTGGGAATGTAAGTTGGTGCAGCCACTATGGAGAACAGTATGGAGGTTCCTTAAAAAACTAAAACTAGAACTACCATACGACCCAGCAATCCCACTCCTGGGCTTATATCTGGAGAAAACTCTAATTTGAAAAGATACATGCACACCAATGTTCATAGCAGCACTATTTACAATAGCCAAGACACGGAAATGACCTAAATGTCTATCGACAGATGAATGGCTAAAGAAGATGTGGTACATATATACAATGGAATGTTACTCAGCCATAAAAAGAACAAAATAATGCCATTTGCAGCAACATGGATGGACCTAGAGATTATCATACTAAGTGAAGTAAGTCAGAAAGAGAAAGACAAATACCATATATCACTTATACGTGGACTCTAAAATACAACACATATGACTTTTATGAAACAGAAACAGATTCACAAACATAGAGAACAGACTTGCGGTTGCCAAGGCGGGTGGGGTAGGAGAGGGATGGAGTGGGAGTTTGGGATTAGCAGATGCAGACTATTGTATATAGGATGGATAAACAACAAGGTCCTACTCTACAGCACAGGGAACTATATTCAATATCCTGTGGTAAACCATAATGGAAAAGGATATTATAAAAGAGAATGTATATATATATATATATAAAACGGAATCACTTTGCTGTACAGCAGAAATTAACAAGACATTGTAAATCAACTATATTTCAATTAAAAAGAAAAGAACTTGGCTTGGCTGTCCAGCAGGGCACGCATGCCGGCTCCTCCCTTACCACCAGCCTGTCGCATCTGGCTCTAGGCACGGTGATGGTGTGATGCTGGCCCAGAGTGGCCTCTCCCTCCCAACACACTGCTCCAGGCTCTGGGAACCCAGCGGCGGACAAGACATGTCAACATTTATCCTCAAGGGCAGTTACCACTGATGAGGTGCCGCACGTGGGCGGGACACTTCCGAGGTTCTTCTCTCCATCTGTGTGGGTCATGGTCTGCCATGCTGGAGGCTGAGGGTTAGAATCGATAAGATCGGTCCCTGCCCTCCTGGAACTTGAAGAGTCACAGTGAAGGATACAGGCAGAGATAGAGGCAAGTTCATGCTCTAAAGTGTCCTGCTGCAGGACCAGCTGGCTGGGAACAGCTCCCGGGCCTTTGTCTGAGGTACTTCTCCTCTCTTGTCATGGCTGCGGGGCTGGGGGCAGTGACGAGCACGGGCCTGAGGGGCTACTTCCTGCCCCTCACCCCAAGTCTGTGGTCTCAGGCCCGGAAGGCCCAGGTCACCCAACCATGCAGGTGAACTCTAGACTCCTGGTTCTCCAATTTGGGGCTGGCCCTGGGTGACCTGAACGGTTTTCCTGCCATGTCAGAGCAATGGAAAGCTCAGGAAGGCCCTGCTTGCATCGTCAGGGGAGTCCCATGGCCCACCCAGCCCATATAAAAGGGAGGCTCATGGGGGGTTGCTCCTGACCCTGGAATTAGTATCAACAGGGCGAGAGCAGGTGCCGGAGAGGAGGGAGCAGGGGCGGAGGCGGGCAGTGTCGCAGAGGCATCAAGATTTGACGCCTAGGGAGACCTTCAGGAATGCCTTCTGGGGTGGGTGAGGGGAGCCGGGATGCACGGTCAGGAACTCTCGCAGGTGGGAGGGAGACCGCAGAATCAGAAGGGGCTTTGACCAGAGGAGACCCAGGGCCACCACGCTCACCGGAGGGTGCCAACCAGAGGCCTCACTCATTCCTGGCATGGGAGCCCTCCTGTAGCCGGGGCAGGACAGGGAGCTGCCCTTAGAGCTGGCCCGACAGGTTTATGGAATAATTACAGGGGCCCTGGTATGGAGGTGTGGAGCCTGTTTGCATATGATTTGCATATGATTTGCACATGAATAGCCTGCATTTTGGGTTCCCAGGCAATTTTCAACTTAAATATTAATTGTTGCTGCCCTTAGGGTTTTCATTGGTTGGTTCTGTTTTCTCTGTTTCTTCTCACCCACTTGCTGTCAATGACTCCGATGTGTGTGTGTGTGTGTGTGTGTGTGTGTGTGTGTGTGAGAGAGAGAGAGAGAGAGAGAGAGAGAGAGAGAGAGAGAGAGAGAGAGAGTGGGGGAAGCAGCCCAGGTGTGGAGGATCAGGTGTCTACTAGGTGCAGAAAGCAGTAGCCGCGTGCAAAGCAACAAACCAGCCAATGATGCTAAAGAAACTTCCAGATTCCTCCCGGGGCCCAGCAGGATCTCCTCTCTGGTGGTGATGTGGGATGTGTGGCCCCCAGCCCTGGCTGAGGCGCAGTACCAGACTCAGCAACTACCTGCCAGCCTGCCCGCCCCAGCCCTTGCCTGCCCCCCAGATCTGCCAGCTCCTGCCCGCTCTGTCACCAGAGGCCCAGCCACACGCGGCACGGAGACAGGGAAAGGTGAGGCTGTGCAGAGCAGCGTTTAGCTCACAGGCTCTGAGGCCGACTGTGCTGCATCTGGATCTTGGCTCTGTATCCTAAGTAACTGCAACTCTGGGCAACTGACTGACCACCCTCGCGCCCCAGGGTCCTCTTCTGTAAAACAGAGTGACCCAGAGTGCCTGCCTCATTGTGAGGTGGGGACGAGGCCAGCGACTGCGTGTGGAGCCCTTGGCCCTGGGCCTCCCTGGTACACAGACTGTGCTCCCTGCCGCTGAGCTGCAGACATCCCACCCCAGGTGTGGGTCACCTGGTCCCAGCCTTGCCCAGTGCGGGGCATCCCATGCCAGTACGGCATCATTCGGCTTCGGCACCAACATTCCCTGAGACGGAGGCTCACTCCTGTTCTCCTGAGGGCTGTTCCCAGCACACACACAATAACCCCGTTAAAGGACCCTTAGAAGGGAGCTCAGAGCTTTTCCAGGAGCTGGCTTCTGTGCCCGGCTCTCATCCGGAGAAAGGACTTCCTTGGGCGGACCCTCAGCTCCCTGCAAGTCGACTCGAGTCTGGTGTCTGGGGTCCTGCAGCCCACAGCTCCCCTTCTCTCCGAGAGCCCAGGAAAAATTGCAGGATGTGCTCCCTTCTTGCGCCTTCTCAACCCAAGCTGCTTAGACCAAGCATCTTGCTCTTGCCCCAGAACAAGGTGGGGCACCAGAGTGTCTCTGAGCCACTGACACAGGGCTCTTTGAGCTTTTCTCCTCCAGCACCTGACTGGGTCCGTAGAGTTCTCCTGGGAAGCGTGATGAGCAGCCTGAGGTTGGCTGAGGATGGCGGCCGCTGCTCAGTGCGCCAAGCAACATGCTGCGGGCTCTAAATACACGCGCTCTAAGGGGTAAGTGCTATTATTATTCCCATTTCACGGCTGTGGGAAGCGAGGCTTAGAAAAGCTAAGGAATTTGCCCCGAATGGCTAGGCTTTTACGCTGGGGAGCCTGGTGGTGATGCAGACAGGCTGGCTCCAGACACTGGCTGCTACCAGCTGCTGGACTACTTCTCTAAAGGCATTTTTCTCACAACTGGGTTTTCTTTTCTTTTTCTTCTGTAAGAGGTGACTGGCTCAAGAGATGAATCCTTCTAGAATCTGCCTGTCTCCATATCTGTGTTGTAAGCACGATTTGGGTATGTAGCGAGCAATGGTCTTTATTTCTTTTGGCTTTGCTTATAGATCTGTCTTGAGTTGACCTTGGGGTGCCCTTATTTATAGGGGTGGCTACTCAACACCCCCCTCCCACCAGGCATCTCAGCACCTCTGAGCCAAGGGCACAACGATTCCCCTCTCATAAGCTCCAACCCAGATTTCTCCTCCTCCTTCCATGTTACCATCATAAAACCTGCTCACACAGGCTCCACCCCAGGCCCCCTTTCACCAGCCCCGATGCTGGGGCCCTGACCTCCCAGAAAAATGCAGTTTCCGGAGAGCACTCTGGGCTCGGCAGTCTGTGAGTTTTTTCCCCCGGGGGTGAAGAATCAAGGCCCCACTTAAGTCATAAAATCACCTCTGATGACCATGACCTTATTAGAACTGCATCCAAATGTGGTGTTCCCATTAAGCTCAGAAGAAAGGTCCAGAAATTTCTGCAAAACTTCAGCCATGCTTGGGGAGTGGGGGGACATCGTTAGGAAAATGGCGATCAAAGTTGTTATTTTCCTCATATCTCCAAGGAAACAGCTCTAGAGTAGGGCTCTTACCCAAAACGTCAGGAGCTTGTGACATGTGAGGAGGATTGGTTGATTCTGACTGTATTGTGAGGACCCAAGGAATGGCTGAATTTTTCTTTGAAAATCCAAGAGACAGCACCTGGGAAGAGGAGGCCACATATTCATAGTCTTATTTACCTGGACAGGACATAGCTATTGGTCAGCAATGCTGCTGACTGGGGAGGTTAGAAGTTCAAAAATCGCCCATTCAAGTGCCATCCGTATTCTGTCTGGAGAATTCCAGGAGCAGCCTGGGAATGATGGAAACCTGCTTCCAGCTCCCTCTCTGTCTTCATCTTCCCCTCTCTGGTCCTCAGTCTCTGCAAAATAAAGAGGTAGGCCTATATCTTCAGTTTCCAAACTTTTAAAACAGCAGTGGCTTCTCTTTAAAAAAAAATCTCTTGTGAAAGTCCAAAGTATATGACAGATCAAAGGGCAGCTGCTTTGGCTGAGTTTTCTGGGGATGGTTCCCTCAGGGCCCTAGGAAATCTGACAGGTCAGTCTGGGAACCTCTCCCTACCTGAGCTCTAGGTGCCCATCAGCTCCAGGGAAAACAAAGGAGACTCTTGTTCCTGGAGCTTGGACTTAGCCCAGGGAACTTGGCCTTGGCCTTGGATGGGTGAAGCAGTTGGAGTGCACTGTGGATAGAATTTTACGGCGTGACATTTGGTGGTCTTTTCCCTTTCTTTCCTTTCACCTTTTCTCCCACTTTCCCAGTTCTTTTCCTTCTCCCTCGGGCACCTGGAGGCAGGGCTCAGCACCAGTTGTGGTTTGCATTGTGGAGCTTAAAAGCTGCTGCTAAATCTTTTTTTTTTTTGGTACGCGGGCCTCTCACTGCTGTGGCCTCACCCGCTGCGGAGCACAGGCTCCGGACGCGCAGGCTCAGCGGCCATGGCTCACGGGCCCAGCCGCTCTGTGACATGTGGGATCCTCCCGGACTGGGGCACGAACCCATGTCCACTGCATCGGCAGGCGGACTCTCAATCACTGCGCCACCAGGGAAGCCCGCTGCTAAATCTTTGGAAAGATCTCCCAGTCCTACCGAGAAGATTTACCAGCGTTCTCCCAGGACCCCAGCCAGCGGTCCACACTACCTGGACAACGGCTACCGTGGGGCCCATCGCAAATGAGCGGGGAGGGGTTGTCCAAACCAGGCCATTATTTCTTGAATTTATCACCTCCTTTACCTGTGTCACTGTCGCCAGGAGAAATTTGTTTTAATGTCCTGGATCATTAAAACCCAATAATCGCTTTGAAATGGCTTAACTGCTTCCTACATGGAGATAAAGTAAATAAAACTGTCGTCTCTGTGTCTGCTGTCACTGTGTGATGTGGCAACTCTTTTCCTTTTTTAATAACTGCATTCATTTTAGCTCAGGCCAATGCATTTATGCCATGCTGGTGGTGTATAAATTTGGTAATTAAATCCTGTTATCTTGACACGATGGGCAGAATAAGAAGCAGTTGTGACGCTTCAGAGAGGAAAAGACACTGTGGGAAGAGAGAGAAGGAGATTTGTTTTGTATTTTTTAAAAAATCATTTTCATGGAGTCTTTTTTTAGGACTGACTAGCTGACAGATGCCTGACTAACAGCGAGATCCTTGTGTGGGGAAGGATTCTAGAGAATCCTGTGAAATTGCTCTTCACTTTGTTGTCCACCCCGGCAGAGTAGAAAGTGTATGGTACTTGTAATCCTGCAGACCTGGAATTCTTTCTACGCTCAGTGGCTTAGCTGTAGGACCTCAGGTCAGTCACTCACTTCTGTATCTGTCAGGGTGCTTGTGGCTGCAAATAAGAAAAATCCCTTTCCAGAATGACCAAATCATTAAAGAAAATGTTTATGATCCTATAATAAGAAATTCTGATTTGAGGCAACTCCAGGGATGTTGAATTCAGCAGCTTATCAGTGTAAGTGAAGAGCCCAGATTCTTTCCAACATTTTCCTCTGCCCTCCTTCAGGGATTGGCTTGGGCTCCTAACCTCGCCCTATGATTGCAAGATGGCTGCCTCATTTCCAGGAATCCCACGCAGACCCAGCAGTGCGCAGCAGCAGCAGAGGGCCTCTTTCATCAGCAAGAAAGCATTTCCTGGAAGCTCGCTAGGAGACACAGCCTCACATCCTATTGGCCAGAAGTGTGTCTCATGCCACTTCTAAACCAATCACTGGCAAAGGGGAGAAAGGGAATCATTATGACTGGCTCGGATGAATCAGAGTTTCCTCCTCCCCCCAGCCAGGCTAGTGATGGGACCCCTGAAATGCCTGCCACGCAGATAAGACAGGATACCTAAGTAAAACCAGGGTTCTATTAGGAAGAAAGATGAGAGGTGCAACGTTGCTGGGTGGGCAACTGATGGTATCTGCCACAACCTGTTTGAGTCTGTTTCTTCATCTGTAAAACTAGGATCATAAATGCTTACCTTAAAAATCCTGTTGTGGGGATTCAAAGAGATGAATAATACATCAGACTTTTCTGTCATACACAGAGTGTTAGCAGGATAGAGAGCTGATTTGGGGTTAGCCATCTTCTCCCGAAGAGGCTCATTGGTAGACATGGGTTTGCGTCTTATTCAGTCCCAAGTGGGCCAGAGAATCAGGCTTCTACTAATGATGGAACTTTGTGCTGAATGCTCCCACCACATGCGTGGCTGGCCTTGGTGGGTCCTCCAGGTGGCCTGGAGACTTGCCTCCTGTGGTCGGCCTTTTACTTTTTCTAATGTGTTCGTGAATCATGTAACTGGAATATGGCAGGGCCCCTTGTTTTCTGACTCAAAAGGTGTCTCCAGCCAGCAAATGGTGCAATCTGGGCTCATCTCTGATTCCAGTGTTGAGTCTGCTTTATGATCCTTAGGAAGAATGATGGAGGTGAAGCCCAGGCCATCTTGGAGCCACTTCAGCTCTTCATCCTCCAGACCAGACAGGCAGGAACACCAGGGAGGTAAAAGAAGTTCTCTCCTGAACTGTCAGGAGAGTTCTCAGATGAGTAAGCAGTATGGGAGACCAGAAGTTGGAAACTTCATCAACTCAACCAACACCCTTGCCCAACATAAGGGAACCAGACCTGAGTCATGGAAAAATGGTATCTACCATGGATGTTCCTTCCCATCCAACACTCTCTTTTTTACCCCCTTGCCCATGAGGTCCCCTCTTTCAAGTCGCTTGGTCTTCCATCTTCATCCTCTTCCTTGGGAGACCCCATGCCTCCTCACAGGAGCAAGAATTTCCTCTCCCATCCCTTCCCAAGTCTCACTGACCGACCCTGGGGAGACAATAGATTCCAGAAGCACCAGCGAGAGTGATGGAGGGTGTGTTGATGCTAATTCAGTCTGCAGTGTCCGCTTCCTCAGCGGTTCATCAAAGAGGTAAGCATGCCTCACCTAGGCAAGGTTTAACTTGTCTTGGAGCCTACCCAATCTTAACGTGTATGAAGGCAATTGCATTGCTCCTATTAGAAGAGCTTTCTTCTTGTCCTTTCCATAACATTAGCCTTTGCCCTTATTGTACTAGGAAGCATTTGGGTTTTTCTTGAATCTGCTATTGTATTACATTACAAGAGCCTCACTTTGACAGTAAAATGGCTCTGTCTGTGGTACCCAGGAGGGATGGCACCCGCTTGGATGACATTCTTTTGGATTCCCCAGATGAAAGAAGAGGGGGAGGGCTTCCAGTTTATTTCACTCCGTGCATTTTCACTTTTAGTCTGTGAACGCATTGTTCCTTCCGTGAAAGGTAGAAGTGGGGTGGCCATGGGCCTATTCGTCATATTCTGGAATGGCAGTTAGGTAGGTAACATGTAAAATTTGTACATTAGGACAAAAGGAGGAAATGCCATATTGCTCACCAGAAAATAAACTTTTCAAACTTCTTGCCCCAAGTGGTGGAAAAATTAAAGTTATAAATAGCCTTTAAAAAGATTAGGTTTGCTCATAGTATGCTTATTTACCAGGGCAATCCAAAGAAATTAACTAAAAAGATGTTAGGATTAATAAAATAATTTTGTATAAATGTTGGGTAAAAGAAGAGGATACAAAAATCAATGATATTCAATAACATTCCTGTGTACTTGGAATACTCAGTCAGAAAAATACAAAGGACAAACAAGCAAAAAGTGTTTGGCCTGTTCCTTCTCTGTGGGGTTTTGTCCAGCTACCGCCTACCTATTAATCAGATAGAATCGTAGATGTTATGCCCTCAGAAAGGGCTTCCCAGATCCTTACACTGGCTAGGTCCTCCCTGTAGTGTGCTTTCTGGGCACCCCATATGTATCTTGTTCATTGGAATTACCAACCATTGCTTAAATGTCTCTTTCCTTCTAGACTGTAAGCTTCTCCACTAGACTGTATCCTGAGGGTAGGACAGAGGGGTCTTGCTTACTGCTTAATTCCTAGAGCTTTGCACAATATTCTTGAATGAATTAAAAAATTAACAAGACAGAACATTCCTTGGAAACATCTCTCTTTAGAGAAATGTGTGTGCCCTATATGAAGAAAAATGACACACTTTACAAAAGGTCAAAGAAAACTTGAAAAGGAGTGACCAGGTGCCTTGCTTTTGGAGGGACAACTGGTATCTACCATACAGTTGTCCCTTCTGCCCAGAATAATGTACAGTATTGACTTAATGTAACATCAAGTAAAGCCCTCACAGAATTATTGGGAAAATTATTATAAAATTATTCTGGAAGAAGATGACCATAAAAGAAAGTTCTGGAAAACTAAGCTATGAGCTTCCTGTGTATAACGTCCTGTTATCTTTCCCCTTTGTCTCCAAGTAGCCTTTCACTCACAGCACAGCACAGAAACCCCCTTCCCCGCCTGCTGGGTTCTGTCGGAGGGGCGGGGAGGGGCAGGCCCTCCAAGACAGTAGAAATACCCAGGCAGCAAGTTCCCAGGCTCTGGTCTTTCACCCCAGAAAGCAGTGGGAGCTCAGGGCAGACAGGGACAAGACCAGGTCATGAATGCTCGTCTGGAATTTAGCACTGATATTGACAGTCTGGGACTGGACCAGATGCAACTAGAGGTCACAAGGCTCTGTGCAAGCAGTTATGTCCCCTCCCAGGGCCCTTCCCCGAAAAGGCCCCTCTCCAAATGCTCCTCTGACTGTATCAGTGCCCCTATTGTCCTGCCTCTGTTCACTGTTTGCCTGATCATTGCTCCTTACAGAAGTAGCTGTAGCAGCATCTCCCAGGAAGAGAGGATTCTGTGTCTCGTTCTCCGGTTGTCTCCAGGAGGGTCTCGCCAACTGCAGAGGCTCTTCGAGGCCTCTTGCCCAGGAGTGTCTGTAAATCAAGACCACCTCACTCTGAATGGGGACGCCCCCATCTCCCTTTGACACGTCTGGCTCAGTTGACTTAGCTGTAGTTCTCAATACAAAGAGTCAAAAAGAACAATGTGAAGCCTTAGGCAATCAAGCGTTTAAATACCTCATTCTTGAACCAATCAAGCAGAGTTTGACACCATGCTCCCTCACCTCAAACCTCATTCAATCAACTTCGATTTAACGTCCTATAAAAATATACCCACCATGTCACTTTACTGTGTCCCTGAAATTGGAACATACATTGTAAGTTATAACATCCAACCCCATCCTCTCAAACATTTAAACCCACGAGAAGAGCTCTCATCATTATTACCAAGTCCCACAATTCCAATTGCAGTGAATTTCCCACAGGACATGGGATCACAAATATTCCCATTGGCTGCAGTTTTAGTAATATTGATATTTTTGCACCAGACCAGGAAAATAATTTCTCTCTTTCCCATTTTTGCTTCTAAATGGCTCCAGCTCGAAATGGATGATTACAACGGGAGATTGAAGTCAGGAGTTGCAGAGAGCAAGAAAGCAGGTGGGGGAATTTAAGGTCTAAGAAGCAGAAGAGGGATCTAGTGGGTTCTGAGGCAAAGGGACCCAAGAAGGCCGCTGGGGTGGGGAATTCAGGACAAAAATGCAGGGAGCATGGGGTGGGGGAGGTGGGGAACTCCTGGGAAGCCATCAAGAGCAATTACCTGGAGCTGGTATTGTACTGCTGATTCTTCGGGCACCAGTCACAGGTGGGCTTGGGTGCACCTGGGGAGGAATAAGCAGGACCCCAGGGCTTAATTCCATGGAGCCTCGTCTCTCTCCGTCTTCCCTTGGGGAGCTGAGCCAGTGTGAGCCCCAGCCAGAGCCGGCCCTGACATCTGCTATCTTTGTGTGCGGCTTGAACAGACTCCACTCTGCAGATGACCCAGCATCCCATTGTTCATGGAGAACCACACTGTCTAGAAGTCCTCTGGGCTCTGCTGTCAACCTTGGATGTTGTAGGTCCTCGAACTGTACTCGTTGTAGGGGACTACTGGTTCCTTCCTTAGAGGACTGACCAGCTGCCCTAGTCGATTTCCTCCAACCACTGCCCCATGCTAGCCACATGCTTGACCTCAACTTGCTTCCATTTCACCAGCTGAAGCTCTCAGAACACTGTGTGGCTAGGGCCGTGCATAAATCAACGACCAGTCGTGATAAGAATGGGATTAGGAGCTCTAGAATGCTGGATTTAAATCTCAGCTATGCCATCTACTCTCTGGGTCACTTTGAGCAAAGGCATGTAGCCTTTTGAAGCTTGAGTTCTCCCATCCACAAAGATGGAACTAGTAATTTGTACCTCCTCTGGGGATGACATGTGAGTTATAAATGAGAGGCTGTACATGAATACACCTAGCACTCAATCAATACATCTTTAATCACATTCATGAATCTTGTAGGACAGGGTACAGTTTATCATTCCCTCTGGAAAAGTCATCCTAGTTTAACCCTGTGGCAGGGACTGTATCTCTTTTTCCCATTCTTCATCAATAGGTGAGCTCCTTGCTGGCAGAGACTGAATGAAACCCACAAAGTCAATCTCAAAGATTCCTATTCTGGGACCACATGTTCCAAGACAGCCCAGCCATGCTACCCACGTGAGAGCTCCCTCAGATACCCATGGGGAACGGCCAAGGGACTTAGCGGATTCTGTGTTCACACCTGTGCACACACGGTCACACTGCCAGCAGGCTCAACCGGCAGCCAGAAAGCGACTGCATAAATATGATCTACACACACCCCCCTGTAGATTAAAAATATAGGCCAATATCTACTTGCCAAGGAAAGGACTAAGCTATTTTCTCAAAAGGATATATTTAGACCTGACAGCAAGTCCCAGTATTTGCCGAGAAGGGGTCTAGGTCTGATATCATCACTTTCCCACCCGAGAAGGGCTCGTCCTTCACAGCACCTGTGGGCTCCATGCTTGGCCGAGTTATGGTTTTGACAGGTGAGGTGAGGCAGCCTCCAGAAAGCCTTGTTAACTTCAGAGGTGAACATAGCAGGAGTGACAGTTACGGTGATTCCCCACAGTAAGGCCATTGAAACGGTGTTAGTGGAGGGGTGGATGGAAATGGTTCTGATGTCTTCTGAACATGGTGACGATGGATCATATTTTATAAGCATTTTGTGCCTGCCTCTCTGGACTTGTTGAGTGGCTTATCCTTCTCTCGATAGCAGGATATGGCTCCTATTAATCTCAGAGAGAGAAAGGGGGGAACTAGAGGGAACTAGCCTCCAAAGGGAGGCTTTCACTTAGGCTTGAGATTTCCATGGACCCAGTGGTTGGCCGGAGAGTTTCCTAGGAATAAAAATGAGTAGGTGGGTGTTTGGAACGGAATCAATTCTACATGCTCCAGACTCTCAATCCCACCACGTGCAGCACAGAATGTTCGAATGTGGACTTCATAAAAGGAGGGTGGGGCAACAGAAGTAGCCTAGCTGAGAGCCCACGTGAAGCTGTTTTACAAGTGGACAAACTGGACGTCTCTCGCCATTTTTTTCCCCCCTGGCAGGTGGGAAGTTTTTCTACTTGATTTTATCACTCTTGGCACTGATGGTTGGGTTGGATTTAGGACCACATTTGGACTTGAGTTCATTCTCAGTTACTTGGCTTGATTTCTCATGAGTCATGGCTTGCCAGGAAGCTCAGAGATGCTGGGCCAAGCACATGGCCTGTTGGATCTGCCCTCAATTTCTCATTAGCTTACCTCTTTGGAAGTCATGTAGTAGCTTCACCACCACTGGTAGCATCCCTTCACTGTGGGAAAATGCTATGCGGGGCTCAGGCAGTGAATAAGTAGGGGTGGAAACAGGGCCCCTGTTTTCAAAGTCATCATTCTCTGAACTTGCCTTGTGGAACCCCAGCACCCAGCCTTTGGAAGGATCGCAGGTCTGCTCTCTCTGCTCTCTTTCTCCCGCAGGAATTGAGGCAACTTTGCTGCAAGAAACATATTCTGAGACACATCCAGGGCTTGGATTTGTTTGGAAATGGGATGACCTGAAGTCATCCCTTTACGTTTTAGTACGTGTGACTCAAATGCCTGGGTACATGTGTGCGTGTCTTCGTTTCCCTCTGCTGAAGGCATTCACAGACTGTCCTCTTTTCTTTATTCTCTCTGGCTGCAAGCAGTAAAAGTGAGGAGTCCTTGCTATTTAAAAACCTTTAAAGCCCTGCCACTGTCTACAGGAAAGTGCTAATTCCTGAGTGTCCGGATGATTCTTACCTCTTTGTGGATCACTCTGAGCTTTGGTGCTTTGGGCTATAATCAGTCTTATTCTTCACCTTTCATGTCTTTCCTGTCTGTGACACATGGTGTTCCCTGCCAGCTTCCACTTCCTCTCTCATCCATCTATCTCTATCTACTGGCCTGGTTATATATATCTACCTGTCTCTCTCTCTCTCTCTCTCTCTCTCTCTCTCTCGCCATCTCTATGCTCAGAGTTGACAAATGCCAGCAAAATCCATAATGAAAGAGCCTCTCCCAGTTTAATGTACAGCAAATACACTTCAGTGTAGACCTGAACCCACACTGGATCCTCTATCACACCTCCTCGGGAGAGGATTATTATCTTTTGTAGTGCTTGAGAGGAGAGCAGGAGGAGAAGACGATGCCCATTTCTGGAGAGCGTCTTCTTCTGAAAGGCTAAAACTCTTCTGAAGTTCATTACTTACCGAGCACTGCTTAGGTGGCGGGCACTGTAATGGGCCAGAGGTTCAGAGATGAACAGGCCATAGCCTCTGACCTCCAGGACTGGCCAATAAGTCTAGTGGATGAGGAATCAAGCTGAAGACATTGCAAATGACTGAGTCGGTACCAGCTGTCGCAAACTGGCCTAGAGAAAAGACTCAGTAGAAAGTGGACACTCAGCCCGGGTCATCCAACTGGGAGAACTGGGGAGAGAGGAGGAAAATCTGGCAAAATAAGGTTGGAAAATAGTAACCACCACTGGACCATGAGTTCAGAGAACTTGGCTCCGTTGTTCATTGTTGTATTCCTAGGGTCAAGAACAATACCTGGAACATATCAGGCATACAAAAAAATATTTGTTGAATCAAGGGATAAATCTCAGTGGCTCATTTCCCTTGCCATTTGCTGGAAGGAATCCCCCCTCCTCCCCAATATAGGACAATGCCATTAGGCAGGTGTACCTTGGGAATTTGCACCATCTGTTTGGGGCCCCATGGAGAGGGTGTACCAGATGGACTTGAGGTCTATTTTGGTCTTTTCTTTGCATGTTTCTTGTTTTTCTGCATCCCATGCAGATGGGTACTGCCAGGTTATTTATAGTAGGAGTTTGCTAACAATAATAGAACAGTTGCTCTAATTCCAATGCCAATTGAATTACTTTGGCTTTGCATTCTTTGGAGGACCTGTAGCAAGCACAGTGTTAAATAGCTGTGGGACCAGGACGGTTCCTATATAGCATCAGCTACCAACCATTCTGACCCTCTTCCCCAAAAGAATTCTCTTTGGGACATGGGACACAGTGACATTGTTTGCGTGCATTCCACAGGTTTCAGGAACAGTCTATTCAGAGGTGCAAAACTTTATAAAATACAGTGCTGGAAAATGTATTATTTAATAGTGTATTAAATAATCAATACACATAGCCAAGAATGCAAAGATGGTTCTTATGTACAAGAATATTCAGGATTTTAGAATTTATACTATTACACAGCAAAGGAAACCATAAACAAAATGAAAAGACAACCTACAGAATAGGAGAAAATATTTGCAAACGTTGGAACTGACAAGTGATTAATCTCCAAAATATACAAACAGCTCATACAAAACAAATATACAAACAGCTCCATATCAAATATACAAACAGCTCCATATCAAAACAAACAAACAAACAAACAACTCAATCAAAAAATGCTCAGAAGACCTAAATAGGTATTTCTCCAAAGAAGACATACAGATGGCCAACCGGCACATGAAAAATGCTCAATATCACTAATTATTAGAGAAATGCAAATCAAAACTACAATGAGGTATCACCTCACATCAGGCAGAATGGCCGTCATCAAAAAATCTACAAATAGTAAATACTGGAGAGGGTGTGGAGAAAAGGGAACCCTTCTGCACTGTTCGTGTGAATGTAAATTGGTGCAGACACTACAGAAAACAGTATGGAGGTTCCTTAAAAAACTAAAAATAGAGTTATTATATGATCTTGCAATCCCACTCCTGGACATACATCTAGAAAAATCTCTAATTTGAAAAGACACATGCACCCCAATGTTCATAGCTGCACTATTTACAATAGCCAAGATAGGGAAGCAACCTAGGTGTCCACCAACAGAAGAATGGATAAGGAAGATGTGGTGTATTTATACAATGGAATATTACTCAGCTATAAAAAAGAATGAAATAATGCCATTTGCAGCAACATGGATGGACCTAGAGATTATCACAGTAAGTGAAGTAAGTCAGACAGAGAAAGACAAATACCATATGATATCACTCATATGAGGAATCTAAAAAAATGATACAAATGAATTTATTTACAAAACAGAAATAGACTCACAGACATAGAAAACAATCTTATGGTACCGAAGGGGAAAGGGGGTGGGGAGGGAACAGTTAGGATTTTGGGATACACACTAATATATATATATATATAAAATAGGTAAAGAACAAGGACCTACTTATAGCATAGGGAACTATACTCAATATCTTGTAATAAACTATAATGAAAAAATATCTGAAAAAGAATATATATATACACATCTATATGTATAACTGAATCACTTTTCTCTACACCTGAAACATTGTAAATCGACTCTACTTCAATAAAGAATAAAGCTAAGAAAAGAATTTATAATAGTGAAGACTTGAAAACAACTTATATGTTCAACAATAGGGGCCTTGTCTAGAAAATTATCATATGTTCATATGATACAATACTCTATAGCTATCAAGAGTGTATTTCAGGATAATAGTTAATAATATGAGAAAGTGGATATGATATATTAAGTGAAAACCTGCAGATCGTACACATACATACACAAATATATGATCTAATCTTATAAAAACTGTGCATGCCTAGGAAAAAAAGACTGAAAAGATGCAGTGCGTAATTTCTCAATGGGAAGATCATGAGTGACTTTTCTGTTTTTAACAAGATTTCTAAAATGAACATTTATTACTTTTGTATCTAAAAAAGTATGCTATTTTGAAGGATAGTCCCTTTGGTTGTTTCCAGGTGGGGTTTTGTATCTGAAGTTTATATTAAAGACTAGCTCAGGCCATCTGCTAATAGAGATGAACAAAGGGAAAAGAGGAAGTGTACAGTCATGGTCTTTAAAGTAGGCATTTAAAAGGTTGCTTTTAATTTAATCTCAAAAGGAAGAGGTAGGGGGTGTCTTCTCTGCAGATACTTATTAATGCTGGTTTGTACATTATCCAGGCATCTCTCACTTGCCCTAAAGCCTGTCTATAAAGAACCGGCATGTGTAGGCAGCACGTGTGTTTTCCATATCCATAAACTGTGTATTGCTCAAGGCCGGTCGTCTATCACGTCTGCCCAGGAATGAAGACCAACCTGTGGAATCTCATCTTTAAGTCAATAGCAGAAAAGCTTTTGGGGGGAGGAGGTTTACGAAGAGGAGAACTGTGGACCCTACTTTTGCTTATATCCTCCTGCTTGCCAGTCCCGTCTTGGAACCTGGGCCCCGATCAGGCATTTGGAGCAAACTTGTCATGCACAACCTCCTGTGTAAACCCATCTTGGTTAAAGACACGAGTTTTCTAAAGCCTGAGGGAGGAACAGTCTGACTCATAGTCACTGTTTTAACTTGAACAGTCAAACTATAATAGCTACACAGCCGGCTCCAATGATTAGCAGCAGAATTTATCTTTCCTGGATTGCACTTACAGTGACACACTCAATGTTATCCGCCCAGATACAGCATCTATAAAGTCAGTTGTATCATGCTCACTATTTTTAACTATAAGAAGAGGAGCCATATCTAATGTAATCTATATAGTGCTGTAATTAAAATGTCCTGCATAATGAGAACATCTAATAAATACAGTACAGCAAGTATTATGTTTCAGAACAAACAAATGCTGAGATTTAGGCTGCCTTAAAATCTGCATTTGAGAAGTGAGGACCAGCCTTTGATAGCAGAGAAAACAAGATTAGGGACACCTTTCCAACATGGGGTTTAGACAACTGTTGGAGAGATATAGAGAACACAATTTACTTGACAAAAACTGGTCATCTAAGGCAACCTGGAAAGATGAAAAGAAATGGATTAGAGATTGAATCTATTCTGATTCTACTGTAGAATCTGATAATGCTTTTTAAAAAATAATGATACATCAACATCAAAATAAAATAAAATCAAAATCAAAACATACTTTGCTTAGCTCTTTAGAATCAACTTTACTACCATTGCTAATTGTATCAAATTGTTCTGTCACTGCAGTTCTAAGGAAACTTTGGTGGCTATTGTCCTTACATTTCCACTTGAAATTTGCTTCTAGGAAACCCATGGATGTTATTGGTTTCCTCTTATATCTCCCACACGATCTTTGAAATATCTTCTAGACAAGAAAAAAGATCAGTCCTTTAGTCCTATGAGACTTTTCACTTTAGAGTGGAGAGAATATGGAGGAGACCTTTCACATTAAAAGAGAGAATGGAAAATACAGTATATGAAGTAGAAGGCCAAGAAGACAAGAAAATACCCAGGGATGCTCTGTATCACCTTTTGGTGAAGAATTGCACTGTTTGTCGTCCCTCTGAGCATGAGACTATGCCCAATGCCTCTGACTTTGAGCAGAATGACCATGGGAAATGGATAGGCTGTGATGTCATGATTGCAGGAGAAACTAAATTCTGGGCAGCTCTTGTAGATCAGCAACTAGAGAACAGACAAGGCTGGCTCAGGATTTCCATGTTGGAGCTATTAGTAGCTACAGCTGTTCCCAGGAGCCCAGGGCTCTGCAGCTTCCATCTGAATGACTTCCACAATGCCAGATTAAGCATTTATTGAATGAATATATAAATCAATGAACTGCATAATTGGAGAAATGAAGGAAAGCTTCGCTAAACCCTGAGGTTACAAAATTCCCTCTAAGTACCACTATCTACATCCTATAAGTTTTAACATGTAGTATTATTGTTACAGTTCATAATGATTTTATTATCGTTTCATTATTATTTCATTTTTAACACACTAATAACATAGAGATAAGGTTTTAGCTTAAATTGAATGTTTTACGAAGTTTATCTTTTTATTATTCATTTTAAAGCTAATTGCACTTAGTTATAAAATACAGTCTGCAAATAGAACAGATTCTTCAAAATATATTGAGACTTACTTATTGACCTTTATTCATACCTGTGTTTTCTGATTTTTACTCCAGGACTCTCTACATGTGTATTAAATCAAACTGTTAATTGTGTGGTCAAACCTTTTATACTTTAATTTTTTTGCCTGCTAGATCTATTAGTTTCAAAGAGAGGTATATTAAACTCTCCCACCATGTTTATGGATTTGTCAATGACACCTTATAATTCTATCAGATATGATTTATATATTTGATGCTATGTGATTAGTTCATACAAAATTAAAATTGTTATTTTTCCTAGTGAATTTAACATTTTATCATTATGAAGTGGCTCCCTAACATTTAAAAGACTTAAAGTCTATTTTATCTATATTAATATAACTATATATGAATTCTTTTGGCTAATATTTGTATAATATTCATATTTAATTGGTTACTTTCAATTCAGTCTTTCCATTCTTTATATTTTAGATATGCCTCTTATAAACAGCATATAGCTGGATATTAAAAATGTAATCTGGTAATCTCTAATTGGCAACTTTAGCCCATTTACACTTATTGTGATTTATACTTATTTTTACCATCCTGTGCTATTTGTTTGATATTTGAACACCTTTTTTCTTATTTTGTACCTTTTTTGGATTGATAATTTTTTTAATAAAACATTTTTCTATTACTTTTTGGAAATTATAAACTCTAGTTTCATTATTTTAGTGGTTACCCATAAAAGTTTAATTGTACAGTGGACCTTTGAACAACACAGGTTTGAACTACATGGATCCACTTATACATGGATAGTTTTCAATAGTAAATAATACAGTACTACATGGTCTGTGGTTGGTTGAATCTGCGGATGCAGAAGAACCATGGATATGGAGGGCCAACCATAAATTATACATGGATTAACCCCTGCAAAGTTCATGGGTCAACTGTACTTAACAAAGCCTAGAGTTACATAGAATCTCTTACTCTTTTCTGAACCTTTTAGCACATTTAAATCTGACCACTCCCTCACATCTTAGACACTATTGTTGACTGCTTTTTTAAAATCTCTAAATTATGTACTATTATTGTAGCTCTATACAGTAACTATTCATTTACATTTATTTGCATGTTTGCCTATTCTTGGCTTACATTTCTTCTTGCGTCTTAGATCTTCACTGAGAGAGGATTTTCTTTCTTCCAAAGATGTATCTTTTAAAGTTCCTTTTATGATAATTTGTTGGTGATAAACTCAGTTTTTATGTCTGATGGAATCTAATATACCTCAGAATGGAGTTGGCAGGATTTGCAGATGGCTGGAATAGAGGGTGAGGGAAACAGGACAGTCAGGAGAGGTTCTAGCAGAGCACTCCCCCATAGAGGCACCTAAAAGATACTTACAGATGGTGCAGTGGGAAACATTGAAGGGTACTGCTGCTGACCACAATAAATACTGCCTGATAGACATGTAGGTTCGAGGATTAAAT
This sequence comes from Delphinapterus leucas, assembly GCF_059928025.1. Lineage (NCBI taxonomy): Eukaryota > Metazoa > Chordata > Mammalia > Artiodactyla > Monodontidae > Delphinapterus > Delphinapterus leucas. Next base: position 105,956,058 of record NC_143133.1, read on the forward strand.
CCTGGGTTCCTAAGACCTTTATAAAAAATTCCAGGTATTCATTCATCCGCCAATTCGCATTTTGGACTTACTAAATCTACTACTTGTTTATTTGTTCTTTAATTTTTATTTAAACAGATTTTTAAAGCATCTGCTATGTATTAGGCATAATGTTAAGAGATGAGGATGTGAAAATGGGCAAATCCTTGCCCTTGTCGGTCAGACAGCCTTGTGGGAGAACAAATAGTAATCAAGTAATCAATCAAACAAATCAGTGTAAATGTGTGATTGTGATAAGTGCTGTGAAGAAAGGCACCTTGTGCTCTGAGGACCTACATTAGGAGGTTTGACTCTCTGGAGGTCAGAGTAGGTTTCTCAGAGGAAGAAAAATTTGAGCTGGTTGCTGAAGTCTGATGAGGCACAAACTAGGCACAGAGTGAGTGAGAGAACTTTCCAGGCTGAGGAAATGGCAAGTGCCACGGCCCTGTGGCAGAAAATGGCAGGTACAAAGCCTCGTGGTGGGGAGATGGGCATGGATGGGGGAGCAGATCGGTGTGGCTGGAGCAGAGAGAAGGAAGAGAGGGATTTAGGCAGAGTCTGGAACAATAAGGAGGGGACAGACTCGCGTCCTCATAGGCCACTCAGGGAGGTGGCCTTATCCTGGGAAAAGAGCTGCTGATGCGATTTAGGCAGAGGGAGTGACCAGATCAGATTTGTGTTTTGAAGAGAAACCATACAAGCTTCCCAGCTTCTTCTCCTGCACTGGCTCACTCAGGGGACTGCACAGTGATTCTGGCTTTTTCCAAACAGCAATTCTCTGCCTTTGTCGGGGTGGTGGGGTGGGGGTGGTCTGGGCACTGTCCTGCCGGAGATGCTCGTAAAACTTTCAACACAGGTGGAAATGGCTGGCAGGAGGCTTTCAGGGACGGGCGCTGGGACTGTCGGTTTCCCCTTCTGTGCTCTAAGCCAACTCTCAGGAATATGTTCTAAGCACCTCCAGGAAGCAAAGGTATAATTAATCAAGAACAGCCAGAAAAGTTCTCCTAAACCTTTGATCCCAGAGGAATGAGAAGATGTAGCTGAGGAGTCAGGCCAGGGCTGCTCAAGGCACTGTGTTCTGTGAGGTCCTCTCCTGGTGGGTCTCCCCCTCACCCCTCTCCACTCTGAGCCCTCTGGAGGGGGAGGGGCAAGATGGGATCAGTGAAACAGGAAGAGGAAGAAGGAAGACGAGGGTCAGGAAGGAAGAGGGGGTCACAGTGTCAAATGCAGGGCCCTTGAGGAAAGAGGGTCCAAGGAGAGCTCTGGCGCCGGTTCCAGGCCTCACTCTGCACCTAACCCGCTGTGTGACCTCAGGCAGATGATGTAACCTCTCTGTTGGCTTCTGTGTCCTCGTCTGTAAATGAGGGCTTTCCCAACGGTGTCCACACACTTGGGGGGTGTGGTGAGGGAGGTCTGTGAATAAAGATGATGCAACTTCCTGTGGAGGATCAATCTTTTTTGAGGAAAAAAATGTTATTCTTATATTAAAACAAATACAGATGCAAAATTTGTACTTAAAGAGAAAAGGATTCAATAAGCAACATCAAAAAAATTGGTTCGTGTTCTTTCCCTTATTATTCAGGGTGCTTGGGTGGAGAGGGTTAGAAAGCATTGGATCAGATGTGCTCTGAGATGCCCTCCAGCTCCTTAGCATTATGATCCTTTGGTTTTATGATGAAGATCAAGGAGAAGGAGGATTATCACTATGTGGACTCTAAAAGGATTTAGGCGACCCTTTTAGGTTTGAAAAGGAGTGAGTATGAATGTGGGCGTTCAGCTGTGCCTCACGCTCCCTCACGCCCTCGTCCTTCCTGCCTGCCTGCCTTATTCCTCCTTGTTCTGTCAGAGCTGTCCTAGGGTCCCCTCCTAGGGGATGCTTTGTCACTTCCTTTGTCCTTCCTGCCCCAATCCTCTAAACTGTTGACTTAGGCTCTGCCCAGCTCCTTGTGCTCACAGAGCTCACCACACAGCTCAGAGTTTGCATTCACTGGGCTATGCTGTGGCACTGTTTTCTGGCCTTATTGTGTTCATCTGCCATTTAACAAGCCTTCATGTTATTTGGAAAATAAAGTCCCAATGTGCCGACAAGCCCTTCATGACATACCCTTGCTGACCTTTCCTGATTTGCATCTCATAACTCTCTGATTTTTGGTCTGGACTGTGGGCATGTCCAACAACTTGTAGTTCCTCCAAGTGCCACGTTGTTCCCTGTCTTTTGTATCTGTTTCCTGGAATGCTGTTTTCTGGAATGATTCTACCCTTGTCCATGTGAAGAATTCCTCTTTATACTTCACGAATCGGTTCCGTAGCCTCCCCTTGGAGAGGCCTTTGCTGGCTTCCCATGGCTTCCCTGTGTGATGTCACCGCCCCTTTACATCAGCTCTGCCTCACCACCTGCCTGAATTCTAAGGCCAGAAGTTTGCATGTCTCCTGGGCAAACAAGAGCTCATGGAAGACCCTGAGTATATGCCCCATATGTAGTGTGGCATAAGCTCACGTCAGTGAACACCAATTGAATGAATATATGCCTGGATTAGAGAAAAGGGAAGGGGAATGATCATGCTATACTTCCATAAATACCCCCCTCCTCTCCACATTAGCCCAAGCAAATAGGTTATGTTCTGGGTTCCCAAGGTTGTAGATACAACTTCAAGCATACACGTACTAGTTAATCTCATCATTCATTCATCTTTTGACTCATCCTTATGCAACAACTACTACTCACTCATTAATTTATTCAAAACAATTTGCACTGTCTTAGCTGTTGAGAATTCAGTCTGAACAAACAGCTGTTGAGAATTCAGTCTGAAAAAAAAGTCTGAACAAACAAACAGATAATCAAGGAAATATTTGCTATGTCAAATTTTGACATATGTTTGTCAAGGAAAAAACAGCAAGGTCAGAGGCCAGATCATTAGGCATCTTAGGTCACCACTGTTAGGTGTTACTGAGTGAGGAGAGGAATAGCCTGATTTCTATTACATTTAAAAGGCTCACTTTCTATCATGCTCCCTGATTTCAAACTATATTACAAAGCCACAGTCTTCAAAACAGTATGGTACGGGCACAGAAACAGAGACATAGATCAATGGAACAGTATAGAGAACCCAGAAATAAACCCATGCTTATATGTTCAATTAATGTATGACAAAGGAGACAAGAATATTGGAAAAAGACAGCTTCTTCAATAAATGGTGTTGGAAGCTACATGCAAAAAAATAAAAAAAGTCAAACTGAACTACTTTCTCACACCATATATAAAAATAAACTCAAAGTGGATTAGAGACTTAAACGTAAGACCTGAAATTATAAAACTTTTAGGAGAAAACACAGCATATACTTTGACATCAATCTTAGCAATATTTCTTTTGGATATGTTTCCTCAGGCAAGGGAAACAAATGTTAAAATAAACAAATGGGGCTATATCAAACTAAAAAGCTTTCACACAGTCAAGAAAACCATCAACAAAATGAAAAGGCAACCTACTGAATGGGAGAAGATATTTATAAATGATATATTCGATCAGGGGTTAATATCCAAAGCACTTACAGAATTCAACATCCAAAAAACACAACCAGATTAAAAAATGGGCAGAGAACTTGAATAGATGTTTTTGTAAAGAAGACATATAGATGGCCAACAGGCACATGAAAAGATGCTCAACATCAATAATCATCATGGAAACACAAATCAAAATCACAATGAGATCCCCTCACATCTATCAGAATGGCTATCATCAAGAAGACAACAAACAATAAATGCTGGAGAGGGTGTGGAGAAAAGGGAACCCTTGTGCACTGTTGGTGGGAATGTAAGTTGGTGCAGCCACTGTGGAGAACAATATGGAGTTTCCTCAAAATATTAAAAATAGAGCTACCATATGGTGCAGAAATTCCACCTCTAGATATTTTTCCAGAGGAAACAAAAATACTAATTAGAAAAGATATATGCACCCCTATGTTCATTGCAGCATTATTTACAATAACCAAGAAATGGAAGCAGCCTAAGTGTCCATTGATAGATGATTTGATAAAGAAGATATGACACACACACACACACACACACACACACACAATGGAATATTAGTCATAAAAAGAATGAAATCTTGCCATTGCAACAACATGGATGAACCTAGAGGGTATTATGCTAGGCAAAATAAATCAGACCAAGAAAGACAAATACCATATGATTTCACTTATATGTGGAATCTTTAAAACAAAACAAATGATCAAACATAACAAAACAGAAACAGACTCATAGGTACAGAGAACAAATTGGTAGTTGCCAGAGGGGAGGGGTGAGGGGATGAGTAAAATAGGTGAGGGAGATTAAGAGGTACAAAATTCCAATTATAAAATAGTTAAGTCAAGGGGATTAAATGTACAGCATAGAAAATATAATCAATAATATTGTAATATCTCTTATGGTGACAGATGGTAACTAGACTTATCATGGTGATCATTTCATAATGTCCAAAATATCAAATCACTATGTTGTACACCTGAAACTACTATAATATCATTAAAAAACCAACTATGTACAGCCTTAAAAAAGGTTCTTTTTGCATCTTAAAGGTCATAAATTAAAAGTTAATCATTGGTGAAATATACACATAAATAAGCAAACAAACAAACAAATAAAAAGCTCCGTCCGGCTGCTGTGTTGAACACAGTTTGAGAGGGGAAGGGTGGCAGCAGAAGAGCAGTCAGGAGATAAGGAATGACAGCATCTTGCACCGGGGTGTAACAGAGGGAGGCAGTGGAAAATGGTGAGATACTTGATGTAGTTGGCAGGAGAGCCAGCAAGTTTTGCTAATGCATAAGAAATAGGGTGTGTGAGAGTAAGGAGGCAAAGATGACTTCAAGGATTTGGCCAGAACAACCAGAAGGATGGAGTTACCACTGACTGAGAGGGAAGACTCTGCGATGAGTGGATCCCTGGGAAAACCAGGAGTTCAGCCTGGACCGTTAAATTTGAGATGTGTTATAGGCATGCAAGTCATGCAGTGAGTTGGCAGTGAGAGAGACAAGTGGGGAGCGGAGGGGAGAGATTCAAGCTGCAGATGGGAGTTTGGTGCCATTTACACACAGGTGTAATGGCAGCTGTGAGACCTCATGAGATCACCTAGGGAGGAAGGGCTGACACAGAAGAGAAGAGGCCTGTCCTGGGCTTGGGGTATCCCAACAGGAGGACGTTGGGGGGATGAGAAGGACCCAGAAAAAGAGACTGAGAAGGAGCAGCCAGTGAGGTCACAGGAGAATCAACAAGGTGATAAGCAGGGGTTAGAAGGAGGGAGAGAAATGCCAAGATGAATGAGGGGTCCTGAAAAGTATCAGTACTGGAGGTGAACGGCAAAATCGTGGGGACTTAGGAGTGTACGAGAACTTTCTAGGAAGCTGATCTATTTGTTTTAGGCATACTTAACACAGTACAATTAGCAAAGATAGAGCAGAAATTTAAAAAAAAAATTACTTTCCCTCTTACGGAAGAGAGAAAAATAGACTTTATTTTCAATATTGGCAAATCAAAAGAAGGTCCCTGATACTCAATATGGTCAAATATGGTCTCCAAGATATAGTCTGCACAGAAGAAAGAAAACTCACTTCAAAAGGATCATTCCAGGAATGTCAAATGGCAGAGAAAACCTTCAGTTTGTGTGTGCTGGCCAGAGATCAGAAGAGATCTAACACAAGCCCCAGGGATGGTAAGTGAAGATGAAAAATATAGCTAAACACAGCCCGAATTTGTCATAGAAAGTGTTGGAGGTTGTGCTATGGCCAACTCTTCACAGTTCATGTCCTCTCTCGGCAGCTTCCTCTTGCTCTGGGTGGGCAGGACTTCCGGCTAGAGGTTGGCTGGCTTTTGGCTGGGGATAAAGCCTTGACTCAGTACCAATTCAAGCGGCACTTAATTCTCCATTAATCCACCTAAAAATTGCACAGAATCTCAATGCTGGATTAGAGATCATTGAGCCCAGCACGATCCAACATTAGGTCATATATCATGTCTAAATCTCCAACAAGCCACATAGACAAGTCACATATGTAATTTAAAATTTTCTAGTAGGCACACTTGAAAAAAGTAAAAGAAACTGGTGAAATTAATTTTAATTTAACCTAATTTTATTTACCCAGTATGTCCCAAATATCATCATTTCAACATTTTTTTTTTTTTTTTTCAGTACGCGGGTTTCTCACTGTTGTGGCCTCTCCCGTTGTGGAGCACAGGCTCCGGACACGCAGACTCAGCGGCCATGGCTCACGGGCCCAGCCGCTCCGTGGCATGTGGGATCCTCCCGGACCGCGGCACAAACCCGTGTCCCCTGCATCGGCAGGCAGACGCTGAACCACTGCGCCACCAGGGAAGCCCTTTACCTTCTTTATTTCACACTAAACCTTTCAAACCCAGTGTGTATTTCACACTTGAAACACATCTCAATTCAGGATAGTCACAGTCCAAGTTCCCAATATTCTTATATGTCTGGTGGCTACTGTATCAGACAGTGCGGATCTAGGCCATGCCCTTCAGTTTACAGATGAAGGGGCTGAATACTAGAGGGAAAGACATGAAATGGCAAAGACCATTTAGCTTGTCAGCGCCAAGAGTTGGCTCCCAATCCAGAGAGGTTCTCAAATGTTCTGCTGTTCAAAAGCAATGTCCCTTTCACTGTTCCTTGGCATCTTAGACCTCGGTCGTAGGAAGCCCATCCTTATCTCAGTTTTTCAATCCCTTTCCTTAAGTTTTGCTTAATCATTCTGTGTGCATCAGAATCACTACGGAGCACGTTCATAAAGCAGGTTCGCTGAGCCCACTTTCCAGAAATATGGGATTTAGTAGGCCTAATGTGGAACCCTAGAACCTGCCTTTTTAACAAGCCCTTGGTGATTATCGTGCTGTTTGTTCATGGGCAAATTTTAAGAAATATCCTTCTAGCTTCTTAGGTGTTATGGAGTCCTAGAGCCCTTAAGGGAGATTTTAAAAAGATTGCCACAGGGCATTTAGAAAGTTATATTTCAAAAACTGTTTCATTTTTTCTTCCCATATTCTTTGGGTGTCTAAAACCCACTCAGCCCTGGCTGTTCTTTCGAATTGGAATATTCTATTTAATAATTCTATTAATAATTCTATTTAGTAATTCTATCTAATATCTTCTGGAGTCTAAAATACTGGAGGGAAGGATGGGAATCTTTGGTTTCTCATTTTCTCCCAGGGCCTAGCCCAGAGGGCCAGGAGTAAATGCTTGCTGAATGAATGAACAAACGAACGAATGAATGAATGTTGTGGAAGCTCTCACATCAAAAGTGCAAAGGAACAAAGGCACAATTCTTAGACTCTGCTTCTACTCTGTTTACCCCCCCTCTTTTTTTTTTGGCATATTTGCTTTGGGTCTTGGTGACTTAGTATCTCGGGGACTAGAAGAAAATAGAAGAAATGCCGCGATCAATAGGAGAGTGTCTTTAACAAGTACATAGGAGGCTTATAAATAATTTAGAAGTTGCTTTCCTGGGTAAAGCCTCAAAGAATGAGTGGCCGATCTCCTGTGCCTGGAGCAGAGTGAGTCTTACTTTAAATCCTTCAATGACCCTGGCACCTGGAGATATAAAATAATTTACCTTTATGAATCGACCTTTGAGAGATTGGCTATCCTCTAGGTGTAAGAGAGAAAAACCTGGAAGGACTGAGCACAGCTGGTGGAATTTAATCTTTCATTGAGTGCCTAAAACTATCTATAGGATATTGTTTTATTTATTTATTTTCTTAACATTTTTATTGGAGAATAATTGCTTTACAACGGTGTGTTAGTTTCTGCTTTATAACAAAGTGAATCAGTTGTACATATACATATGTTCCCATGTCTCTTCCCTCTTGCATCTCCCTCCCTCCCACCCTCCCTATCCCACCTCTCTAGGTGGTCACAAAGCACCGAGCTGATCTCCCTGTGCTATGCGGCTGCTTCCCACTAGCTATCTATTTTACGTTTGGTAGTGTAGATATGTCCATATATACACTACTGCTCTCTCACTTTGTAGGATATTGTTTTAAAATATTAAAATAGGCAATGGTTGCAACCGATTTACCTTCCTTACTTCCATATTTCCATTACACCATCACTATCTCCACCACCGTCTCCACCATCACCTCCCCAGGACTACCATCGCCGCCTTCACAACCTCTCCACTGTCATCATCCCTCTTTGTTAAGAGTGGCTTCTGCTGACCCAAGCCACCCTACAGAGAGATCCTCTGAGTCCATCTGTAAGGTCTGGGTAGCTAAGTGGGGTTGGGAGTCGAAAGAGGCAGGTGCATCTGTGAGAGTTAAATAGAATACACTGTACACACAGAAACTTATTCAATTTTTGTTAATAAAAGAAAATGATGGTTAATGGGTGTTTTACATCTACTCTTCAAATAGGTACATAATCAGTTAATATTCTTTATGAGTAACAGCACAGACAGCCCTATAAAAATACCCTAATATATCCGCAAATATTATTGAACTATGAAATCCCTTCATTTTTATCTGCGCGGAATCTGCCCCACCCCAGCTGTCTTCACAAGGCTGCCGGAAGTTACTCTCTTGCACAGCCTCCAGCATGGAACATGTTCTTTGCCTCTGGCCCTGTTGATCGGAGGGGATTTGATGAAGTGCGTGGAGGAAACTGAACTGAGCAGATGACCTAGAGCCCGCGGGGGACTGAGAAAGCTTTCATGGCTTGTCCCCAGCCCCTGGCCTGGCAAAGGCCCTCTGCTGTCCAATCGTGACTGCCGTGGCCTTTGTAGGAGACACGGAGCCTCCACACAGGGATTCCAGTGGACTTGCTCCTCTGGAGGTTGTAGGGCAGAGCCAGCTGGTAGGTGTGCATCCCAGACTCATAGGAGCATCCCAGAGATGCCCACCCAGCGTGGCTTCCAGTCTGATGCCCATGACGTGGGGGTAAATCAGAACAGAGTCTGGCACGTTACAAGGCTCAAAAAATTATCCTTGAATCAATGAATGAATCTGCTAAACAGGCCACTTCCTTTCGCCTCTGTGTTGGTTCGTTTGAGTATGTAAATATAAACATACATTTAAATGTACATAGTTCCCTACTTGAGTGTTTGCTTTTTGCTTTTCTTGGTTTCCTTTTACTGCCCCATCTCTTTGTTCTCCTTCCCCTGAAAGCTTCAGTCCTCCTGGTAGATCACAGCTCTCTGTGATGTGAGCGGTGCACAGTGAGCTCCCAGAAACTGGCTCCCGGAGGCCGGAAGGAAATCCCAGCTGAGAACCAAGGGGCTCAGCACCTTGGCACAGGTACAAGCGCCCCGGGCACCTCGAGGGCAGACACTGGATGAGAACTCCCCTCCTACGTGGCCCATGGAGCAGAGGCCCCTTTGATTGTTCTTCCTCAATCAGCCAGAAAGGGAGACCATGGCCTCAGGGAACCTGGTCCTAGGCCGCGCTCAGCCCAGCTGGGGCCCCAGGGAGAGCATCTGCTGCCTCTGCATATAGGCTCTGGCTCTGGGCTTGGGATGCAGGAGTGATGCTGCCAGGCTGAGCAGTTTCTACTCAAGTTGGCCAGCTGGTCCCAGGGCTGCCGGGGCCTTGGCTGCAGATGAATGGCTGGTTCCTGTGTTCTGAGCTGGGAGACGCTGCCTTTGCTTAAGGCGATATTTGGGAAAAGGGCCACTGGATGAATTAGCCAGGAAGCAGTAAAGACGGCACATGTGGGGCCCTCTCTGTCCTTGTGGCTCTGGTTTTCAGAGGAGGAGGGTCAGGCATCCCCTGCTGCAAGCTGGCCTGGCTGCCCTGGGGGCCTTGGCCCAGGGGCCCCAAATTCCTGGCCTGTTTGGGCCCCTGGTGGCCCTCCTACGTTTCCTGAGCCCTATAATGTGTGGGATGCCGAGGCCCCTCTGGGGAAGGCTGTGTGTCTGGTGAGATGCCAACCAGCCGTGCCAGTGGGAAGCCTCAGACCCAGGAGTGAGCAAGCCTCCCACTGAGCATGGGTGTTGGGACATTGATGACATGCTCAACTGGAGCCACAGTTGCTTCTTCCTCCTTTCCACACTCCCTAATTCTCATGGAAGTTACGGGATCAGGTGGGGCTCGGTGTCGTCAGCAGTAACATTCCCGGGATAAAAGGGAAATGTGAGGATGAAATGGTAGAGTGGCGCTGCTCTCTCTGCCTTCTGTGCTCAGCTGACCCCTCCTACCTGCTGGTCCACAGGAGCCTCAGCCAGATCCCAGGGAGCAGATGCGCGTGAGCGGCTCTGTCTCCAGCACCGGCAAGGGGAACTTTCTGTGGTGCCCCTTCTCTTGTGCACCCTTTCCTTCTCCAGGTATCATTACTTCTCCCCCAGAAAATTCAGAAAAAGAGAGAATGTGCCTGGTAGGTCTCTTCCTGATGGTTTGGTTTCTTTCTGTAACTGCTTATGCAGTGAAAGACCTCCCTTCCTCAGACTCGTCAGGATACATTTCTGTCTCCATCTCATTATCGTCAGGGAAAATGATGTGAAGCCCTGTTGAACTGGGAGGCACCTAAATCTCTGAGGTTATTTTATGACAGTCTTGGTATCCGTAGATGAACATTCTCCCTTTCAGGGTTGGTTTGTCTGTTTTCCAGCCCAACGTCCACTGCACGTGGAGACTGCCATTTTTCTGAGGTTCCAAACCGAATGTCACCGAGGCACTGGTGAGGACGGCGAGTCTGCCCAGCCAGCTGGCATCCACAGGACAGCCCGTATGTTGCTGTCTACTTCCCGGGTTTCTGGGGAAAATTATGAATTGGGGGATTCCTAAGAGTCTCATAACATACAAGTTTACCGTATTGTTTCTCGGTTTTTGCAAAAAGTATGGAAGTGTAAAATAAGCAATCAAAAAAACACATCCCTCCATGCCCAACCCACACCTGAGGTCTTGAATAGAAAATATTGAGAGCCTTGGGGCACTTGGCATGGGCTCATACCATGGGTGCAAATGTCCTAATGAGATTTTTCTGGTCCTCTGGTAATGATTTTGGATGGGGTCCCAGAACCAAATTCCATTAAATATACATTATGGTGAGTCGGACTGTAGGGGGGATCCGGTGGATTGATTTATAAATCTGTGCAAAGTGATGGGCCTGTTACACAGGAGGCAGAGGGAGGGGGCGAAGCCCCAGGAGTGAGCTGTGAGATGATTCTACATTATTAGCTCAGGCATTTGCTCCAGAAAGTATTTCTCTCTTTCTCTCCCACGGTTCTGTTTCTGACATATAAACAAGGCCTTGAAAGTTTAAACAGATGAAATACCTCTGGGCAGAGTTTGCTTTACTGATGTTATTCGGATGCATCCTGTTCATAGTGAGTAGCTGGGTATTGATCTGATTACTGAGAAACAGAAAAGTGAAGACTCACCCTCCTTCCGTGTCCTGGGTGTTGGAGGCCACTTACGATTGCTACAAAGTAAATTAACCTTGGCTGGATGCAAGAGCTTTTCTTTTTGGGTTTTGCCTTTGAGCAACTTCAAACTTAACTCAAGCACAATTTAAATCATTCATTCCCTCAGAATTAACTTATTGAGTAGCTTAGGCACTATGGGAATAAAAAGAAAGGCGCCAAACCATTATGAAAGTCTACTGTGATGTTGAAAATATCACGTGTCCAAGGATCTATAATCGAAAACAAAGATATTTGGACAATCAAATGACAAGTCATTCAAAAGGGACATTGAACAGTATGTGGAAAAATTAGTTGTCAGATTGAATTTTCTCCTTTTCTGTCAGTTCCATGGGGTCTCACCCACTAGGGCTTGAGGTAGGTGGGATAAGGCAAGAAGCTTCTCTGTGAGGGGCTTATTTCATTGAGGGACTTTTTGGTTTTGTTTCTGTTCCCGGTATAAACCATTCGTGGATTCTACTTCACCTAGTCTTTTTCTACTTATGTGTTCCCCCCATTCTTCTCCATCATTTTCATGGAGTGGGAGAAGGAGAGGGAAAGGGAGGGCAGGTGGAGAAAGCTTTGAGTAGTAGCTGAGGCTGGAGCTCAAAAAGCCAGGACCACAAGCAGGGCTCAGCTGGGACTGGCGTCCGGTGCAGGCATGGAGCATCAGGTGGGCTCTGGGCTGCTTGCAGAGGGAGAACTGCTGGGCCAGGAGTCCCGCATATGTAGATACAGTTGGTGGGGTGAGGTGTGGGCAGAGATGGGTGGGGCTGCATTGGTTCTGAAGGGCATAGAGGCCAAAGTCCAGAAGGAGCGAATGAGAGAGAAGAAAGATACAGAGTGGGCAAGGGGATGGAGGGGTCTCTGTTTGCTCCCTCTTGGTGCTGGTGCTTGGGCACCCGGATTTCTCCACCTGGGCCACTTTCCTCTTTGTTTTGTGTAAAGAAAAATCTACACTCCTCCGGTGTGTCTCCTTTATTCCCCCACCACCATCACCCTCACGACATTTCTGACGCCAGATGTGTGGGTTTTCTCCCTCACCGAGCAATTCTCTGCAGCGCCAGTTCAGCGTCTTACAGCTCAACCCAGTTCTGACGCTGACTGCAATTAGTGAAGACCCCACAGGTTTAGGGCTCAGTCCCAGGAGACTGCCCCACACTTTAGCTGTGAATTGCAGGTAGTAGTTCCCAGGAGACCCACAACCTCTTTCTGACTTGGCTACAAACTGGAGATTCCCATGACCCTCCCCTTGGAGCCAATTATTCGCTAGAACAGCTCACAGAACTCAGGGACACACTTACTTCCATTTGCCAGTTTATCATGTAATAAAGGATGTGATAAAGAATATAGGTGAACAGCCACATGGAGAGATACATGGGACCCCAGGAGGGTCCCGAGTACAGGAGCTTCTGTCCCTGTGGAGCTGAGGTGCATCACTCTGTCCTCATAGAGATGTGTTCACCAACCCAGAAGCTCTCAAAACACTGTACGTTTGGAATTTTTATGGAGACTTCATCATGTAGGCTTGATTGTTCATTAACTCAATTTCCAGACCCTCTCCCCTTTGGGGAGAGAATGGGGGTAGGGCTGACAGCTCCAAGCTGCTAACCATGGCTTGGTCTTTCTGGTGGCCAGCCCCCATCCAGAAGCCATCGAGAAGTCACCTCATTAAAACAGAAGACACTATCACCCAGGAGATTCCAGGGGAGTCAGGAGCCAGAATCAAGGACCAAATATTAGAACAAAAGATGTTCCTAGTGCTCCTATGGCTTAGGAAGTTGCAAGAGTTTTAAGAGCTCTACATCAGAAACTGGTGGCAGAGACCAATATATATATTTTCTATTTTGTCACATTTTGCTAGAGCCAAATGCCTCTACTTCCAAGGCACTTCTTCTGACCCCCAAATCCCACTCCTGTGTGTCCCAGGCATCCATGCTTACCCTCATCGTGGTCCTCGCCACACACTGTGTAGTTGCCTCTTTCCCATGGGCACCATTCAGAAACCTACCAGCATCCCGAGGGAAGGGGTCTCACCCGTCGTGGTCGCCATGTTATTCCAAGTATCAGGCTCAGCTCAGGCTGTGTGCTCATGAATATCTGATGAGAGAGTGTCAAATAAATGTCAGTCCTGATGTATGTTGCTGGAAAAGGAAATGCATCAGCCCTTTCTCAGAGCAAATAAATTCCTATCATAAGACTTCTGCCCTGTAATCTTTCATATATCACTGGGAAAGGCGAGCCAGATACTTCCCATCCATTCTTATTTCTTTGCTGACCTGGGGGGGCCTGGTACTGCACTGGGCGACATGCACATGGCCCTTTGAAATGCACTTGGTTGGATTGCTTCTTCCCATCTGGAGCCTTCATACTCTTAACAGAACATTCTTTAGACATTTGTCAAACTCCCAGCATCAAGCAGCCGTGTTCCAGCACGTGACTTCCTGTAACCAGGTCCTGCCGACTTCTTACTAGTACATTAAAAATAAAAAGCACACCTACTTCCCCTCTGCAGTGACCTCAGCCTCATGACCGGGGAAACTGTGACTCAAATGCAGGAAAAAAACACTGCTGGCGTCACCAAAAAAACTAAGGAACCTCCTGGGCTGGTGCCGGGGATATTAATAAATCCGTTAGATTGGATGGCTCACACCACCTCTTTTCTCTAGGGAATTTGAATGCTCGAGTGCTTTAAAGTGGAGATAAAACGACCCATGATCCACGTGCCTGTCTTTCTGAAGAGTTTCCTTGTATAAGCTCCGACAACCTCTGCAGTGACTTGAAGGTTAAAACTCTTCTTTCCCAAAAAGGAGAAAACCATCTCACTTTTCTATTCATGGCTTTTCTCCTCCAGCACTTAAAAAGAGAGGTGAATTCCGCCCCCCACCCCATCCCCTTTCATTCTTAACCAGAGGATCTCTTTCTTGCTCTCACTTATCTGGCAAACTGAGCATTAAAAAAAGGGAGTTTGGGGTTAGCAGGTGTAAACTATTATATATAGGATGGATAAACAACAAGGTCCTACTGTATAGCACAGAGAACTATATTCGGTATCCTGTGATAAACCATGATGGAAAAGAATAGGAAAAAAGGAATGTCTGTATGTGTATGACTGAGTCACTTTGCTGTACAGCAGAGATTGGCAGGACATTGCAAATCAAGTATACTTCAATAAAAAAAACAAACCAAGCAGAGTGTGATTCTTCAACTAATTCTTCAGGAAGACAGTGGTGGTTTTGTTTTTGTTTTTTTCCCTCTCTCTCTTTTTGTTTGTTTTTACTGGCTATTAGGCTAGCAAATTTTGGATTTGAACTGCTCAGATCCCAGGCTAGCAGCATGCTGAGTTCATTATGCAAAGCTCACTCACAGGAGAAAATGCCTTCAACTGCCTGGGTCTCAGCACAGAGAGAGTTTTTTTAAAAAACCTCTGATTCTGTTTTCTTAACTGGTCACCTACAGCTCTGAAATGGCATGTTCCAGGCAGCATCTGGCTCCACTAGTATTGGAGTAAGATCATTCAAAACCTTGAATGCTTCCAGGAGGTCTGGGAGAGACTCGGTTCTGGTACCTAGGAATTAGGTAAGGTCCAGGAAGAGCAGTGGCCTGATTCAGAGTATACCTTCAGAGCACTGGAATGTTCTATCTGTGACTTCCCAGAGGGACCAGGGGCAAACGGGCCATGGTCTTTTAGCCACTGCCTCTGCTCTGCTGGTGAAGATGTGGGATCTTGGGTACCAAATGCCTTATGAGGCCCAAGGCGAGCTGAAGAGAATTCCAGCTTCCCGAACCACCCACAGGAAAAGGTCTTGAGGTTTCAATTAAGTGATTTTCTTGAAGATTTTTGACTTTAATTCCCTGAAGAAGTTCATTCACTTTCCAAAGCAATTTCCCTCCTAAGGATGGTTTGCCCTCCGAAGGGGAATTTTAATACTGATGTCTGTCATTTATCTCCCACATCTTTTCTGAGAAGACATATTGTAGAAAAGCCATTAGGAAGCACTCCGTATAATAGTTCCTTCACCCTGGAAATATCTCCTGAGAGGTAGGGGAGGAGCTGAGAGTACGTTCCTCCTCCACCACTTGCTCGCTTTTAGAAGCAGAGAAATTGAACCCCCCTGTGTCCAGTGATGATCGGAAGTGTCCAGCTTCAGAGTTGCTCCCTCCATCTGACCTTGTCTGTTTTCTCTAGATGAAGACCCTCTGCTCCCAAGAACCCAACTTGTGATTTTCCTTGGTTTAAATCATTCTCATAGATGCCATTTCTCTTTCTATCATAAAGAGCTCCTCCCGTAAGTCTGGTTTTTAATTAAAACTCTAATATAGGAACTTGGTAAAAAAAAAATTCTATGAATGACTTTACTATAAAATACTCAATTCGAGTCCCCTAGACCCATCCTTTCCCAGAGGCTACTACAGTTTCCTTAGTGTCCTTCTAGAAATATTCTATTTCCAAGCATGTGTGTTTGTATGTACACACGCACACACACACACACACACACACAGAATTTACATTTTAAAGACTGCTTTTCCCACAGAGGAAAAAAAAGTCTTCAGAGATATATTGAAAAAATATTATAATTTTTTTTTTTTTTTTTTGCGGTACGCGGGCCTCTCACTGTTGTGGCCTCTCCCATTGTGGAGCACAGGCTCCGGACGCGCAGGCTCAGCGGCCATGGCTCACGGGCCCAGCCGCTCCGCGGCATGTGGGATCCTCCCGGACCGGGGCATGAACCTGTGTCCCCCGAATCGGCAGGCAGACTCTCAACCACTGCGCCACCAGGGAAGCCCCCAAAAATATATTATAATTTTTATTGTTGATGTGGCATGGACAATGATAACAAATTCTATTACTCATTCTCAATGGGAAAAGCGTTATTTCTATTTTCATATATAAATTTTCATATATAGTTACTTTCATATATAAATATTCTTTATAAAAATATGTCCTTTATTCATATACATCATTTGTTTTTATGTAAATCTTAGCATATTATATAGTGTATTTCCCCTTTAAAACTTTGTGATAGTTCTTGGATTTGTATCAACACATACAAGTTTATGTTTCAATATATAGGAATAAACCTATCTCATCCTTCTTTAACTATGGCATGGCATTCTTTAACTAGTCATTAACTGTTGGACAATTTAGCATTTCGAGTATTTTGCTATTATAATGCTATGATGAATATCCCTGTACAAATCGTCAACATGTTTGAAGTCTATTTATGGAATAAATTGTAAAAGAGTATTTTAATGTGTGCATATTAAAATTTGATATACATTGACAAATTCTGCTCCCCAAATAAGTTGTATCATGTTAAACTTCACAAATTACTTGAGTGTTTCTTGGTATCCTTATCAACATGCTGTATTACCAATTTTTTTTTTTTTTTTTTTTTTTTTTTTTTGGCGGTACGCGGGCCTCTCACTGTTGTGGCCTCTCCCGTTGCGGAGCACAGGCTCCGGACGCGCAGGCTCAGCGGCCATGGCTCACGGGCCCAGCCGCTCCGCGGCATGTGGGATCCTCCCGGACCGGGGCACGAACCCGTGTCCCCTGCATCGGCAGGCGGACTCTCAACCACTGCGCCACCAGGGAAGCCCTATTACCAAACTTTTTGATCTCTGTCAACCTGATAGGTTAAAAGTTGTATCTCATTATTGTTTTAACTGAAACAATTATTCAGTTATAATTCAGGGTATAACTGAATCACTGCGCTGTACACCTGAAACTAACACAACGTTGTAAATCAACTATACTCCAATTTAAATAAATAAATAAATAAATAAAAGACTGCTCTTCCTCTTTGAAGATTGATGGATGGATGCTTGGTAACCTTGTATCTTGCTCATTGACTGTAAATTAACACCCAAATTCAACAAACTTCTTAAACTTACCCTCTTATTTTTTTGTTTTTCTTCTAACTCTTCCTTCCAATTTACTTCCAAATAGTGATTATTTGTTTGGTGCAAATAGTTATCTCTAGACTCTTCGTAAGTAGCTGGAGCAGGATAATCCACATGGTGAGATTATGATGGGAAGAGAGGAAGCCTCAGGTCTTCCTTAGGGATGTCTCAGTGCTTGGGCCACTCTTTCCTTTGGTTCAAGGAGATGCAGCCCCCAGTGAGGTGTACTCCTCTCCATAGGTTCTTGCGGAGAACCCCGCTTTTCCAAATTATGTAAAAACCGATCCAACTTTAGCTAATGTGGTAATGACTTGTGGAGAGCAGCAGAAATTCCTCTGTAGTTATGTGTGAATTGATGTGTGATTTCCTAATGAGCTTAAGTGAGGAAATCATCGTTTTGTGGTAAATGCTTTATATCTTAAAATGCCAGCAACACATATCTAATACATTCAATCAAACCACTGTCATTTATATAACATTTGCAACTATTATTTAACACGCTGACTTTCTTTGCTGCTTTACGGCTTTGGGTAACTGCAAAGTCTAAATGTTCCTTTTTCATAAACAAGGCCAGAAACTCATTATTTTGGAGTTTTTCCTAATGCGATCATAAATGAGTTCATTCTGAAACGCATTTGCACGTTGTGCAGGCCAAGACCCCCTTCTCAGAAAATCCTGTAGCCATTGAATGAGTTTGTCAAATCAGGGGCATTTGTCCCTGGCATGAGCTAGGTCATTCTCTGATGCTGCAGCTTGGGCACCTAGCAATGTCCAAACCGGTTGGGGAAAGACATTCAATCATCAAAAATGTGGTTCTTCTTCATTGAAGAAGTGATGAGAACCAATGATTTAAGTGACATGACCAGTGGTCACAGGGCAGCAATGAATCCAGCACAGAAGACGACATAACAGATTGATTAAGGAGTCAGTTCTAGATTCACATTCTGGATGTGCCACTTAGCAGCTGTGTGACCTTAGACAAACTACTCAGCCTCTCTAAGCCTCAGTTTACTCATCTGTCAAATGGACATAGTGCCTACACTTGGGACATTTAGATGAGGTGGCTTATGTAAAACTCCAGGCACACAGCCTGGTACATGGCAATTGGACAACAATCTGCATTTAGTCAAATAATTACTGGTAGCCTTAAATATTGATAAACATCAGAAGGGGCAAAACTGATACCCACTCCCACCCCAGCATTTTCTCCAGTGGCCAAGATGGTAGTTTGTTCCATTTGTATCTTCTAAGGAGATGAGAGAGTGGCAGGAGTTGATAATGGTTTTATTTCTGGCACCCAAGGTCATTTCTTGATGGGTTGTACCGAGTAGGTTGTTGAACCCTAAATGAATGGTCTTTCATCTGAGGTGAGTTTGAATTCTGGGTTTGGTAAATGGAGGTCCAAATTGGTTTTGAGACTCATATCAAAATTAACAGCTGTATCTCAATATTCTGTAATAACTTAAATGGGAAAAGAATTTGAAAAAGAATGGATACTTATATGGGTATAACTGAATCACTTTGTTGTACACCTGTAACTAACACATCACTGTTAATCAACTATACTCCAATATGAAATGAAAATTAAAAAAATATTAGCATCCGTAGACCCAGGGTTGGCAGAATGTATTAGAAATCTGTACGGTACGGGTCTTCCCAGGGCCCCTTCTAAGGAACTCTGCCCAATCCACAGGCGCTGCTCAAGGGGCAGTCCCAGGCAGCCATGTTTTGTGCCCTGTGACTCAGCCCACCCCCTGCCCAGGCCACAGCTGATTGGACAGGCACATGGCCTTGGCCCAGGGCAGTCCTCAGGCTGCCCAACCCCTAGGGTTGGCCAGTTATAGTCCTTCACTCAGTAATTGAAACTAAAAATCATGTAAAGGCATGGGGCTGAAGAGGCCCTAATGGGCTTTGTGTAATCTGAGGTTAAAACTGCACAGACTTATTCCGATATACATTAGGTGCAGATACATATTGTTTGATTCCACTTACACGAAGTACCTGGAGTAGTCAAATTCATAGTCAGAAAGTACACTGGTAGATGCCAGGGGCCGGGGGGTGGTGGGTGGGGAAGGGGAATGGGGAGTTAGCGTTTAATGGGGACAGAGGTGCAGTTTAGGAAGGTGAAAAGTTCTGGAGATGGATGGCGGTAGGGGTCACACAACGATGTGGATGTACTTAGCACTGCTGAACACTACAGCTAAATGTGGTTAAAATAGTGTGTTTCGTATTGTGTGACTTTTACCGCAAAAAAACAACATTAAAAAAAAAAACTGTACAGAAACTAAGAGAAAGGAGAGGGAGCGGTTGGGAGTGGAGAAGGGAGTCTGCACAGAGAGCGCAGGGTCAGACGATGGTTTTCCAGTTCCAGACACAGTCCCCCCATATTTCAACAGACCCCCTGTTCCTTGAGGCAACTTGAGGATGGACCCTTGCTGGGCACTTACAAGAGCCCACCTCAAGCCCAGCGTGGGCTGCTGTAAGGAAGCAGAGGGCAGAATAAATAGGAAAAATAAAGGTAGGGATTGATAAATAGCAGTAACAATATGGAGCATTGTTCCTTATTCTGCAAGGAGTCTTGTCATCCGTTTATTTTTTAGATAACAGTGCAGACCTTGTAAATTGTAATAGAATGTTTGATTTCTGAACGTAAATGAATAAAAACATGTAAATTCTCAAGATATTTAATTCTAATGAAATTCAAAGGACTTAAACTTGCATTCAAATAGAGAACTCTATTATCTTTTTAGACAATTGGCTTGTTCATCGGGTCCTTCCAAGGACGTTAAATAAAACACATATGAATGTTCCTTTGTTGCAGTCTGCAGAGATTTCACAGTGGCTAACATTTTTTCCTAATAAGGAAACAACTTTCTGTCCTTTTCTTTTCCATATTTCCACTGTTACCACCATAATTGGACCTTGTCCTTCACCTGAACTACTGCGGTATCCTCCTAGGTGGTCTCAGTACGCTATGTATACAGTAAGTGCTTATTAAGTGCTTTGTGGGCTGCTTCTGCTACACCTGAACGAACCAGAACTCCTCAAAGCCATTTCCTCACTCAAGAAAACACAACTTAAAAAATATATATATATATATTATTATGGAAAATTCCAAACATAAAAAGTAGAGAGAATAGTACAATGAATTGCCATATATCCATGACACAGATTCAGGAGTAATCAACTCAGGACCAATCTCTGTACTCACTTATTTCCCCCATCTCCTCTCCTCTCCTCCTGATTTTGAAGCAAATCTAAAATATCATATTATTTTTTTCATGAATATTGCTGTGCATATTTCTAAAAGAAAAAAAATTAAAGTAATCAAAATACCATCATTACAACTAAGCTAAAATAATAATTATTCTTTAATACTATCAAGTATCCAGTCAGTGTTCAAATTGTCTTATCAATGACTTTTTTATCGTGTCCTTATATGAATCATATTCAATAAGCTTAACACCTTAAAACGGCTGATACGTCTAAGTCTCTTTTCATTTGTAAGTTTCTCCCTCCCTTCCTCCTCCCCCTTCTCCTTTTTTTCCTCCTCTCCCTCTTTCAGTCCCTTTCTCTCTCTTTTCCTGCAATTTATTTGTTTAAGAAAGAGGGTCATTGTCCTGTAGTTTTCCACAGTCTGGATTTTGCTGACCACATTTTATGTTGTTATTTAAAAATGTTCCTTTATCCACTCTATTGTCCTTAAATTGCTGTTTAGTTTTAGACTAGAGACACACTCAGTTTCAGGTTCAACTTCTTGGCAATACTGTAAAGGCAATATTGTGCACCTCCATCAAGTGCCACGTAATGTCTTTTTGTCTCTGTTTTTCTGATGTCAGAAGCCATTGACGATCATTGCCTAGATCCATTAGACCATTAGGGGTTGCAAAGTGGTGAGGTCCTAATTTTATCATTCCTCTTCATTTATTAACAAGACTGCTTCTCACTTCTCATCATCTGGTTGTTTACCCTGAGCTATAGTTCATAGGAAAGGCAAGGTAAATATTTGATTCAAAATTGTTTGTTTCTTAGCATCCATTGGATGTGACCAATGAGTTTCTTTGTCAAGGGTTATTCTGAATGCGTGGGTTTAAATGTATTTGAGATGTTCCGATCCATTGCAGTTATTATTCTTATGGATGATCATAATGTTCTACCTCTGGACCCTAGGAATGTCTTCAAGTTGGCTCCTGAGTTTTCGACCTGGCTCATGAGGTCTTCCCTGCTACCTATATAGCAAGATGCTCCGGGATCATCTTGCAAGGTTCTTACCCTAGGTCAGGGGTCAGCTTTTCCTCCTGGTTCCTTTCAATAGAAAATACATTTAAAGACCACAGGCTGGGTGCTCGGGATGTTCATTGGTACAGGATTGATTTTCATTTCTGGCCCTTTTCAGGGTAAATACGTATTTTTTTAAAAGATGAAATATATTTTGAGTTCATACTGATACATCCAATTAAAACTCAGGACTATAGGATTTTTACTTCATCAATAGTATATTTTTATCTGTGATTTCATTGCAAATATTTTTTTCAGTTTGTCATCTATTTCTTCTCTTCTTTCTTTTTTATTTTTCTTATGGTGCTTTTTGCCAAACGAAAGTGTTTTATTTTATTTTAACTTGTTAAGTAGTCAGATTTGTTAGTCTTTTCCTTATGGCATCTGAGTTTTGAGTCATAGTTAGAAAAGGTTTCCCCACTCCCATTTATAGGAGAATTCATCCATATTTTATTCTAACATGTGCATAGTTTCATTTTTATTTACATTTAAATTTCTGATGCATTTGAAATTTATCTTATTGTGTCCGGATGAAGAAAAGATCCAATTTTATCTTTTTTCCACGTGATTTTCATTTAATCCAACATTACTTATTAAAAAGCCCATCTTTTCCTCCTTGATATGGGATGGCACCTTTATCATATATTAAATTTCCACATGTGATTGAGCCTCTTCCTGTACCATTGATCTTTCTGTCTGTTCACGTGCCAATACTACACAGTTTGAATTACGGAAGCTCTACAATACGCCCTTCGTTTTCAGGATTTTCCAGGCTATTCTCGCTAAAACAAAACTTCAGAGTGAGTACCTACCTCTATTTCTCTTATCAGGGTCCTAAGCCTGTTTTCTAAGAAGGCACCTCACTGATTTAGTAAATGGGATTGAGGGAAGCTATTGATAGGAGCCTTAATACAGGAATCGGCACACTACAGCCCACCGCCAAATTCATTTGTAAATAATGTTTTCTTGAAATATACCTATGTTGTCTGTGGCAGCTTTCACACTACAGTGGGAGAGTTGAGTCACGGTGATAAATCCTGTATGATTGGCAAAGCCTAAAATACTATTTCTGGCACTTTACAGAAGAAGTCTCCAGACCCTTGCCTTGAGATAACACGCTGGCATACTAACAGGTCTTCTAGAGATAATGCTATGTCCTAAATGGGACCTGCTACTGCGGGGCCCAGTGCAAAATGAAAGTTCAGACCTCTCGTTCAAAAAGCAGGAAAAAAAGTGTTGTAAAAAGAACTCAAATATAAAGCTTTTTCTTTTTGCGTTTCTCTCTCGATGTGCCATGTTATTTTTATATGCTATTTAATGTCATTCTAAGAAAAGGAAAATTAAAAATTAAAATTATTAGCATGAATTTTACCTTTCATCTTCACATTGTACAATATCTCTTTTAAATTCAAATATAAGAGCTTTTAACTTGTATGCAGAATCACTGAAATAACACAATTTGTATTTCCTAGCTTATCCCTACAGGGTGCCTTCAATTGGCCAGAGGTGACAAACACAAGCCAGATTCAGAAAGGTGGGAAGGAGGAAGAGAGGGTCCCTCAAGGCCGGGAGCAAGTACAGACCCTCAGGAAGGGGCAGGGGGAACACTTCAGTGCACTTGGGGCTTGTCTATTGCCTGCCCACCAGCCACCGGTGAGTTACCTCCCCAGAGTCACGCCCTAAGGCATAGCTTCACGGAGCCGCCAGCCTGCTGGGCGTTGGGCGGTGGTCACTGAGAAGGGGTGTGGGTCTGAGTGCTGAGAACCTGTCGCAGGGAGCCGTCGGGGGCAGCAGGAGGACAGACTGGTGTGCCAGCGCAGGGCCTAAGCCCCCAACGCACGCTCCATAGTCCCATTAGAAATCACTTAGAAATCACAACTTCAAAGATAAAATGAGTAAGGCTAGGGCTTTCCTGGTGGTGCAGTGGTTGAGAGTCCGCCTGCCGATGCAGGGGACACGGGTTCATGCCGCAGTCCGGGAAGATTCCACATGCCGCGGAGCGGCTGGGCCCGTGAGCCATGGCCACTGAGCCTGCGCATCCGGAGTCTGTGCTCCGCAACGGGAGAGGCCACAGCAGTGAGAGGCCCGCGTACTGCAAAAAAAAAAAAAAAAAAAAAAAGAGTAAGGCTATTAAGTCAAAACAGCAGAACATTAAATCCCGAGTTCAGAGCTTTGCATGCCCTTGACGTTGGCCTTGTTCTCAACTAATGACCATGATGCTGGGGAATGTCTGTCAACACCGCAGCTTGAAGGGAATGGGTGGGGATATAAATATTTTGAAGAGCCCTGAAGATGTGTGCTCCCTCTGAATGACATCTAAGAGGGGCTGTCCATCTGCTGAAATTCTACATTTTTTTTTCTTGAACATGCACTTTTTATTGTGGTAAAATATACATAATATGAAATTTACCAGTGTAACCATTTTTAAGTATTCCCCAATTCAGTGACCTTAAGTACATTCACGCTGTGCAACCATCATCACCATCCATCTCCAGAGCTTTTTCACCCTGTGAAACAAACTCTGTACCCATTAGATGATAACTCCCCACGCCCCTCTTCCCGCAGCCCCTGGCAACCAGCATTCTATTTTCTGTCTCTATGAATGTGACGGCTCTAGGAACCTCAGATAAGTGGAATCTTGGAGTATTTGCCCTTGTGCACTGGCTTATTTCACTTAGCATAGTGTTCTCAAGATTCATCCATATTGTAACGTGTCAAAATCCCCTTCCTTTTTAAGTCTGAATCATACTCCATCGTAGGTATAGACCACATTGTGTTTATCCAGTCGTCTGCTGATGGACAGCTGGGTTGCTTCCACGTTTCAGATATTATGATACTGTTGCTGTGATGTGGGGATATCATTTACTGTCTTCTTAAACTTGGTTCCTTTATCACTGAGTAAACCTGCACATAAGACTGCAGTGATGCCGCAGCTGCTCTGTGGAGCCTGGAGCCACAGGGACCTTCCCCGGGTCACACTCAATCCTCCACTGAGGGTTTGGTTTCTAGCCTGCATAGATTGGCAGTACCAGGAAAACGTTTCAGAAAGAGCAACCACGGAAGCGTTATTTTTCTTTGTTTCTGAAGAACAACTTTGCTTTATTTTCTCCCACATGAGGCTTTGTTTTCACCTATGCAAATGTGATTCATCTTTCAGCTCTAGACAAGGGCCTTAAATAACATAATTGCTTCACCAATCATCTACTTGGCTACTGGAAATCATCTTTTTAGTGAGGTCGGCTGCCGTTGCTTGAGCTCTATACAGAACCCAAATCACGAGCAAACTTCTTTTCTTAAAATGCTAATTAGTCTCTGAAGCGAGCATTGTTTTAAAAGGGGGATTTAATTGGAGATTCAATCTGCAATTGAAAGATTAAATTATGAAATAAACAAACATATCAGTCTAATAAATCTTTGGAAAGAATCAGGCATTCCACTCTAGATTTTGTTAAGTGCAAATGCGTCCAGATATATATTTAATTCTCTGTCCATTTTGCTGCGCTTTGTAGCTTTCAACCTGAATTCTTTCCTGGGCTAGTTCCAAAGGAAATCATCTCAGGAGACTGGGTAAGCTCGGGATTCTGTGAGCGCTGGCCCCCAGATAACCTTTTGCTTAAAGACTTTACCTGTATAAATGAAATTCAAGAAATGTTGAGAAACCATTTTGAAATGAATAATACTGAAGCAATTCCAAGGGGTATAATTTGGGATGCATCAAAGACGGTGGTTGGAGACTACATTTGCCTCACAGTAAGTTTAAAGAAAATCAAAGATCAGAACAGGTACATGTTTGAGAAGGAAATTAAGAAATGAGAAGTACATCATCACTGTATAAAAATCCCAAATGATTTTTCAGAAAATTTTTTCAAGGTAAAGTAATACCCTTTCTAGTAGAAAAGAATGTGAAACCCCCAAGTTTATAAAGCAGGCTTCCTGGGAATGGGAAATAAAGATGAATAGCTCTTCAACTTTACATTTTAAAAAGGTACAAGAGAGGCTTCCTTGGTGGTGCAGTGGTTAAGAATCCGCCTGCCAATGCGGGGGACACAGGTTCATGCCCTGGTCTGGGAAGATCCCACATGCCGCGGAGTAACTAAGCCTGTGCGCCACAGCTCCTGAGCCTGTGCCCTAGAGCCCACGAGCCACAACTACTGAGCCCACGTGCCACAATTACTGAAGCCCGTGCTCCTAGAGCCCATGCTCCACAACTAGAGAAGCCACCGCAATGAGAAGCCCATGCACCGCCACGAAGAGTAACCCCCCGCTCGCCGCAACTAGAGAAAGCCCACGGGCAGCAACAAACACCCAACACAGCCAAAAATAAAATAAATAAATAAATTAATTAAAAAATATATGTTCAAAAAGATACAAGAAAGCAAAGATCTTTTCCCTCCCCCTAAAATTAGTACCCATTTGGGAGAATAGTAATACGACCACGATAGGAAGTCTTTTTAATCACAGATGCCCAGGGCTGGGAGAAACGAAAGGAATATGCATTACTCTCCACCACACTTCAAGCCGCTGCTCTAGACTGAGTACAGAAACGTCCGCGATGCAGGAGTTATGCCCCCACCAAGACAGGAGGTGCAAGCGAAAGCCAGTGATGGTGCGTTCCTCACCTCTTATGAGATCCTTGAAAATATAATATTAGATGGGCACCTTAAGGGGAAAATTCTAATATGTTGTTTGGAGGCAAATATTGTCTTTCATTGACAGTTTATCAAACAGCCATTGTGACCCCTAAATCAGTTTAATTTTTAACACATTCCCTTTCCACGTTTAAAAACTCAGTAAAGAGATTTTCTTAAAGGCTTTATTCCAAGAGTAGTAAATTCAATGAAATAATATTTTCTTTTTTTAAAGTTCTATACATCAGTTTTATTTAACATTTTTTGTTTGTTTGTTTGGCTGTGCTGCACCGCATGTGGGATCTTAGTTCCCCAGCCAGGGATCGAACCTGTTCCCCCTGCAGGAAGCTCGGAGTCTTAACCACTGGACCACCGGGGAAGTCCCTGAAATAGTATTTTTGTTGATGAATCCTTTATCCTCATCTAATGAAATTCCTTGTCAGTCTTTTATGTATTGTCTATTTATAAGGTGACAATACAGCGTTTTGACATCATAGAATGACAAGGTCTGGACACTGTTTGAAGTACAGAAAATCGGTCCTTATATTGTTAGTTTTTAGATGTGAGGATGGCAATAAGTTATGCTTAAATAAAAAGAGTCCTTGTCCTTTAGAGATATGTATTGAAATATTTCCTGATACATATGATAGGTTTCGGATTTGCTTTAAAAAGAATGTGGAACCTGAGTAAGTGGGGAAGGACCTGGGTAAAGTGAGACCCGCCAGGGTGCTGATGACGGTGGAAGCTGGGAGTTCAGTATACTAGTGTCTATTTTGCATATGTTTGAAATTTTCCATAACAGAAAGTTTTTCTTTAAAAAAAAAAAAAAGCTGTCTTTGTATTCTTTACTGAAGAATCCTCTGCTCATTTCCTGGAGTAGAAGAGTGAGCGCACAGGAGTCATTGTCTCTTTGTGAGAGCAGGTTGCCTACAGGTTCTGTGTCTAGTTGTAGCCCGTGGTTTTCTGTTCCAGCCACACTGACTAGGACAATCACCCCCCTGACACAACAGCCTGCTCGGGCGGTGGTGTGGGGGGCGTGGACCAAGGTAGAGGAGCCGGGTCTCCTGCAGACAGAGATACAGGGTAGGGTCCTTGCACAATGAATTGAGGAAACTCACAGAGCCCTGCTGGGTCCTCTTCCCCATTTGCTTGTATTAGACGCCACATTCCTACCATTGAGCTTGGTTTACATCGAAACCCTTTTTCCTTTCTTTTCTTCCTTCTTCTCTATAAATTGGGATGTATATGTAGCACTGTTATCTCCCTACAAATTGCCAATCCTTTAAGGGAGCAGGGGAATGAGAAAGAAAACCGTTTACTAAATATTTATTTATTAAGTGTTAGATAAAGAGCTGACACTTAACATATGGATGCCCTGTAATCCTGTGAGATGTAGGATTTTAAAAATCCTGTGAAGTGAAGTGATTTTTAAAAATCCCATTTTGCAAAGGAGGATATTGAGGTTGGAGAAGTTAATGAACTTGCTGGTCTATGTAGCTTGGAATACGTTTGGCTGCAAATTAATAGCAAACTAAGCTTAAACTGTTTCAAACAACAAAAGAAATGTATTGGCTTTAGCCCCCTGGTAAATGCAGCAGATTTTCTATCACAGTTTTGACTCTTGTGTCTCGATTCTCCAAATTTTGCTTTCCTTCACAGACCGGCTACCCTCCTAGCAACAAACAAGGCTGCCACAGCCTCAGGCCTCATACCTGCATAACATACCATTCAGGGCAAGAAAAGTTCCTGTCTTCCCAACTAAGAACCAAGTGCTGCAGTTCTCTTGGATGGGACTAAACAATTACCATGGACGGGAAGGCCTTATGGTGAGTGGCTCAGGCCCATCCCTTAACGATGGCCTCATGAATGAGATTATACTGTGGGCCTGGGGCTGTGGTTAATCTTACCCAAACCACAAGGCTGCTACACAGTTAAATAACTGTTATAAAGCAGAGAATTATATTCATCAGATTTCCACACAGAAATGACGTGATAGAATTAGACGTACCAGGGGTCTCTATGCTCGTCCATTCACAGAGCAGGACTGGGAGGTGTGAAGGCCCCTCTTCCTCCCATCCTGAGGGACCAGCCTGGTGGCTGAGTAGAGAGCAGGAAGCGATGGCGGTCACTTCTGGTTTGGAGAGATGGTGGTAAAGAGGCAAGTGGAGAACTTTTGCCTTCCTCCTGGAAGATATTGAGAGAGGCTGTTATATATATAGAGAGAGACTTTGCATTGTTCGCAATGATGGTTGCCATTAGTCTTTCCTTCAACATTTGCTAGAGAGAGGAAGGAAAGAATTGAAGCATTAGTAATTAAATTGTTGTGTTTCTCTGAACGTGACACTGAGCTGAGAATGAGCCATGTGGAGCTCTGGGTTTTATTCAGGGTATATAACAAATTGAAGTGCGGTATAGTCAAGAACCAAGAAAGAAAATTATATGGACAAAGTGTGTTCTGGTGGTTTAGGAGCTGAGGTCTGTGGGGAGTGGGGAAAACCTGGATTTGATATTGAGGAATGCAGAGGATTGGGTTGATTAAAACCCAGTTGATTAAAAGTTTTTTTTACTTTGCCAGCAAAAGGGTTGGGACTATGCATAGAAGGTAATATGGCCTCTGTGGGGATAAACCAGAGAGTCTGTTGAGATGCAGTAGATTGAACAGTAATAATAAAAAGAGCTAACATTTACTGAGCACTTAATACATGCCAGACACCGATCTAAATGCTTGACATGTTTTAAGTCATTTTAATTCTCATCGAGGTATAAAAGGTTAACTAATTTGCTAGAGGTCACATGGCCAGTGAATGGCAGAGCTGAGATTTACATGCAGGGATTCCGGCTTTGGCTCATTCCCTTAACAACTATACAGACAGGGAAGCTGTTCTTGCTTACGGGGCAGAGTTACTCTGAGTTAGAAGAGGAACCTGTGGAAAGCAGAGATTTAGAAATTTTAGTCTTGTGGTGGTGCAGGAAACAAACTCTCAATGAGGAGAGAATGGAGATAGAGAGGTAAGTCAATCCCGGGGGTGAGGAGATGGTGGTGGCAGTGGGTATGTGTGAGCAGACTCAGCATCTCCATGAAAACTGGAGAGAGGCAGCCTCAACACGTGAGACCCAATTCATCAGATTTGTCTCACCTCACAGGCCCCTGAGGACGAGGCCCCTGGATGTTGGCCTCTGATGGATAGAGAAGGTAAGGAGAAGCCCAAAGATGAAGCACAGTCTGGGGCAGGGGAGGACAGGGCCAGGGCATGTGCGTGGCTCTGGGCAAGAGGAGGCCATTGGGAGCGGAGCTGCCAACTTCATCCTTTGCTAGCAGAGTTCACAGGGAAAATGTGATGCATGCAGCCCTTGAGTACAGTACAGCAGTTAGAAGCGATGAAGTGGGTGTGGACACAGCTACATGGAGAGAACGGAAACATCCAGAGTGAGTAAAGAAAGGGGAGAAGCAGAGAGAAGCACAGCAGCATTTATGTCGTGTAGAAATGTATACACTCACGAAGCCAAATCACACATTTAACAAGGACACAGGCTTTCAAGGATGTGCATGTATCGGATTTGTTGGAGTGGGGAGGACGGGAATGCAGATGGGGCTGGAATGGGGGAGAAAACAGACAAGACCTCGCCCAGACAAGAGAGGGGACTGGAGTGGATGGATGACGCTGGTGTGGCTTGAGCTGGGGAGAGGGTGGCCGCAGCCCTCTGCACCCACGTCCAACGAGGAGAAAGGGCAGAAGACAGTCTTGGCCACCCGCACGCTGTGCCCCGGCCGGGCCAGGGGAACCACTGTGGGCACAGGCCCAGCTTCCTCTGTCTCCCCTGCTTTGGGCGCTCTGAAAGAGGCACAGGGAGCAGCTTGGGTGGGGGGGGGGCACAGGATGAGGGACCCGGACAACTCCTTTCCCGTCCTGGGCCTGGTCTCCTCATCTGTGAATGGAGGGTTTTGCGCTGCCTGTTTTCTGAAGACCCTTCCAGCTCGGGAACTCCTGTCCCCACTCCTGCCCTGCTAGGGGACAGGAGCCCAACACCTCCGAGGACAGGCTGCCCCCTCCCTTCCCTCGCCTCTGAGCCTTTCCCAAGTGTGGAGTCAGGCTCCACATTTGCTGTCAGGGGTGGTGAAAATAAGGCAGATCCAGCCATGACTCCTCAACAAGCTGATACGGGAATCACAAACACAGTTTTGTAGAAGTTATACTGTGTTTGTAATGTTGTTTGCGTGAGTTTGCATGACTTGTGAAGGCAGAAAAATTCGTTTTTCTCTAAAAGAAGGAGTTAGATTCAGTGACCGAAATGAACCACGCCAGTGTGTGTGTGTGTGTGTGTGTGTATGCATGTGTATTTTCATGTATGTGCGTATTGTGCATGAATGTATGTATATGTGTGTATATGTGTGTATGTATGCATGTGTCTTGTGTGTATTTGTATACATGTGTATGAGTACGTGTATTGTGTGCCTGTGTGTGGGTGTATTGTATATGTGTGTATTCATGTGTACAGGTATGTGTATATATGTATGTGTGTGCATGTGTGTATGTGTCTGTATGCATGTGTATATGTGTGTGTGTGTAGCGGAAATGTGTCTGATTGCTGCAATTTTCCCTTCAGTAGTGGACCAATTTCCACACCTAGGCAGGAACATTCAATCCGTCGATACTGTTGAGCACTGTAACAATTGTCATATTTTAAGACGTTTCTCCTTTAATTCACACTCTTGTGTATCTCTTTTGTGTTTGACAACCTCTTTCTCTGGGTAATAAAGGGCCACTTCTAGCTCTCTGAAATCACTTATTTTGTTCCTATTTTCATTACAATGCAGGTATGAACTATTTATGAATTCGCCTAAGTAACAGATTTGGAGGCAGATTACTTGTAGAGTCAAAATATGTTATTTGTGCGGCAGTGGGAGGGACCCTGAGAGTGGAAGGGGGCGTGAGCCAGGTTTCTGTGGGAGCTGGAAAGGTTCTGTCCCCATCGGGAAGCTGGTCACATAGGTACGTTCAGTCTGGGAAAAATTCAGCAACCTATACCCTAGGTGCACTTTTCTGTAGGTATGTTACATTTCAATGAAAATTTTCTTTTTATCT
Organism: Delphinapterus leucas; assembly: GCF_059928025.1. NCBI lineage: Eukaryota > Metazoa > Chordata > Mammalia > Artiodactyla > Monodontidae > Delphinapterus > Delphinapterus leucas. Next base: position 105,987,364 of record NC_143133.1, read on the forward strand.
GTTAATCCCAAACTCTTAATTTATCCTACTCCCTTCCCCTTTGGTAACCGCAAGTTTGTTTTCTATGTCTGTGAGTCTATTTCTGTTTTGTAAATAAGTTCGTTAGTATCATTTTTTTAGATTCCACATATAAATGATATCATATGATATTTGTCTTCCTCTGTCTTACTTCACTTAGCATGATAATTTCTAGGTCCATCCATGTTGTTGCAAATGGCATTCTTTTTATGGCTGAGTAATATTCATTATATATATATATATCTCCCAGATACACACTACTATATATAAAATAAACAACAAGGGCCTACTGTATAGCACAGGGAACTATATTCAATATGTTGTCATAACCTATAATGGAAAAGAATCTGAAAAAGAACATATATATATACATATATATAAAACTAAATCACTTTGCTGTACACCTGAAACTAACACACGATTGTAAATCAACTATACTTCAATTAAAAAAAGTAAAGTAACAAAAACAAAAAATGTTCTTTTTAAATAAAAGTACTTGAAGTCACCAATAACTCACAACTTTGTGGGGATGTTTAAGGGTTAATTATCATTAATGGACTTGGATTAATACTAGTCAAATCGAATCTCAGATTCATAGAATTCTAAACTGGAAAGAGACCTTAGAAATAATTTGGTTCAATTCCTAATTTACAGCTGAGGAAACTGGGGCTCAGTGGGAGAGTGGCTTGGCCACACCCATGCGGTGAGCTGACAACACAGCCAGCCCAGCCAGGGCTGAGACCATGGAGCTACAGATACAACTATGGTACCGGCAAAAAGAGCTAAGCTCTTGGAGACAAATATATGTCCTCACATAATTCTCCGGTGGTTTTAATTTAAACTGAGGAATTATTAATCTTGCAGGTCACCCACCATCCCTTAGCCATCTGGAGCAAAATTAATTGAAATCTGCATCTAAAAATTCTTCTGTAGGTTCTTACATCTTAAGTCAAAAGATCATCTGAATTAAGGCTGGGAAGGAGATAATTTACCAGTACTTGAAATGTGCTGCTTACATACGGGAGTATTTTTTTAAGTTTGAAAGTAAGGTAGTTTTGCTGAAAGAGACACAGAACAAGGCAGTGATCATTTCTGCTTCCACCTTCCTCCTCTGCGGGGCAAGAGATGCTCGGAGGCGTGGCTACCTGGCTGATAGAGCCCGGGTGGCAGGTAGCAAAAATCCCTAATAGAGGGAGGCCGAGAAGAGGGGCATGGCTGGCTGGCCAGCCCTGCTTGCTTCTCTGCTGCCTGTCAGCCTTGTCTTCAGCCCCTAAACCAGGGGCCAGCATCCCTAATCACGGAAGGTCCACGTGCACTTAATGATGTGGGTCTAATCTGTCTGTGCAGAAGCATGAGCTCACTGCAGCAAATTTGCATTTTACTTAGGATTTCTTGCCACCTCTTCTGCCTGGAAGAGGCATGTAGAATAAACGCTGTGAGTTGTTTAGGCAGTGGCCTGGAAACTCAGGCTGCCAGTGGGGAAGGCCGCGTCAGTAATTTCAGAGGAATAAAGTGGGTTTGGGGCAGGGGGTAGGGTGGGGAGAAGGGAAGCGGGGAGAGGGGGAGGGAAGGAGAAACAGAAAACATGAGAAAGAAGGCCTGAAGTGGGGAGCTGGCCTTGACATTTGTGCCTTTGGCCTGAACAAAGGCAGAGGCCTTTAGCAGGGCAAGAGCCGAATTCCACAGGTGAGGAAAAGACTTTAAGCAAAGATTAAAATAGGGAGAGAAACTCATAACCTATGCTTGTTGTACCAGAATGAGAAGCTTATACATGGAGTTATTAGTTGCGCCAGTGTAATCGCCTCTGGCAGCTTGTACAATAGGAAATACCAAAGGGAGGGAACCCCTCCCCCACAGATCCTCTCCTGATAACCTGGGCCTGTCAAGGAAGGGGAGAGAAGGTGAACAAGTCACCTTGCTAGTCTCCTGAAGGTCAGGAAGTCAGATAAGGTGGTCCAGGGACCATGCAAAAAGCCACCATGTTCTTGTCGCTGTTACGACTCAAAATCCTTTCAGAAGCGGGGCCCAGCCAGGTTTCAGAAGTCCACCATGGACATTGTTTTGGGAATCCCCCCTCCCAGCCCCTCCAAGGGCAGAAAAGTGAATTTGCTTACTCCACAGGGCATCAAAGCTCTAGTGAAGCCCCGCCCTGCCTCCCCATCACGGCTCCTCCCCCGGCCGCAGCCCCTCCCTGCCTGCATCTGGGGAGATGCTCTCGGTCTTCCGGCCCCACTTCCTTGCCCCTCATTTCTTCCTCCCCAAGCTCTTTTCTTCCCTGGACTAGTGTAAGGAGCTAGAGAAGCTGCTGAAAGTTTGGGATTTGGACCTGAGGGGAGACTACTTCTCCAGGGGCCACAGAGAGCAAAGTGGAGAGTCAACCCAGCCCCCTGCTCCGGGTGCCACCGCTGCTGCTGACCTCGGCTTCGGCTCATTTCTAGTCCTTAGGGAATGTTGGGGTTGGGTGCAGGCCCTGCTTCCCTCCGACCCCCCTCAGGGTTACAGCTTGTTGTTAAAACCAGAAAGTTGGTGCACAATTCGTATTCCTTCCGGCCCTCCTACCTTCTAGATCCCCCTGAAATTCAGCAAGTGTGAGGCCCTGAGGCCTGGGAAGGGCAAGCGTTGGGAGGCTACTGTGCAGGTTTTTACTCTCACCTAGGCCATCCTGACATGACTACTTATGGTCAAATTTCCATCATCCACAATTGGATATCCTCCTTTCGAAGAACCTGAGCCATGGGAAAGAAGTGTGTGTGTGTGTGTGTGTGTGTATGCATGTGTGTGAGTCTGTGTGTGTGTATATGTGTGTGTGTATGTGTATGTGTGTGTGTGTGTATATGTGTGTGACTCTGTGTATATGTATGTGAGTGTGTATATGTGTGTGAGTGTGCGTATGTGTGAGTGTGTATGTGTGTATATGTGTGTGTGTGTGAGGGTGTTGGTGACATATGTGATGTCTGACTCTCCTAAACCTAGCACAGTTTCAGTCATTCATTCAAATATTTACTGAGCTCCTAATTGTACAGGGTGCTGCTCTAAAACTTATGAACCAGAAGTGAAAACAACTGTAATTTTGAATGTCATGGAGTTATATTCTAGTTGGAGAGAGAAAAAAAGTTAAGTACTTTAAAAATGAAGGCACTAGTTCTACTGAGGAGATACGGCAGGGAGGGGAATGGGGAGCGCTAGGATGAGGGGGGTGGTATGAAACAGTGTGATCCGGGAGTCTTCACTGATTGCACTGGAGTTTGGGGAAGTTGCTGTGTTGCAATATTTCCACCTCTGCTTCCCCTTTGCCGAGTGTACGAATGATGGAGATAAAGTCAGTAGCCTAAAGCCCAGCCATCATCTATCTGTGTCTCCAAAATAAGACATGATTTCTCTCAAATCCCCAAATCACAAAGGCCCAAACCCTACCTGCCAAGTCAGCAGAAAGCTCAGATTTTTCTTGGGTTTTCCTCCCCAAATATTCCTGAGAATCACTGGGATGGATTAGATTTGTCCATCAATCAGACCCCGTTTTGCCTGCCTGCTGCCACCTGCCAGGAGAGGGGACCAGCACTGGTCCCTGGGGGCTGGGAACAGTCATCCTTCTTGGCCTTTGCCCTGGCCTAGCAGGCTGGCTCTGAGGTGAGGCTTACGGTCAGGAGAAGCCCTGGCGGACCCAGATTCATGTTCATGTGCACGTTGCCCCTTTGTTACTCCTACAAATCTCTGCCCATTTTCCTCGGCATCAACTTCCTCTGCCTCTGGTCCTGCACATCCCTTCAACTTCCAAGTATGGGTCACCTTCCTTAAGTAAATTTCCTCTCAGGACTGCATTTTTTAAAAAGTGCAGTTTGGTTTCATTTGGGAACTTGGTTCACCAAACATAGTCAGGTACTTGGGAACCGCTTCTCCAGCCCTACATAAATTTGTGAGTGAGGAGGGGGACACAGCCCAGCTCCATCTGGCAGCACCGGAGACCCAAATGCTGGTGCATATGTTCAGGGAGTGGTGGGATCTCACTTCTCCTCCCACAGGGCCAAACCAAACAAGGGACTATCACTGACCCCCACACGGGCAGAGTTACATATGGGTTGTGACTGAAAGGGAAAGCAAGGGAATTGATTTCCATAAATTATCGGTGAAAAAAATCCATTTTGTTAACATTTAAAATTTTCAAATAAAACACAAAAGAACCACCATTCAAATTTAACAAAATTGTTAATATTTTACTATTTTGCTTGAGATCTTTTCTGTTTTTAAAGCAATAAAAAGCTGGTATTCCAGGGCAGGGGAAAACCCACCTCTTGATAGGAGAGTAGCATGTGCGTCCAGGGGGAGAAGACATCAATGGCGGCCCTCTTTGGAGAAAGGCTACCACACCACGTCTCTCAACTCCTCTTTTCACATTCAGTATTTCTTTGTTTGTCTGTGTTGTATTCTGGGTGATTTCTGCAGGACTGTCTTCCCACTCACTAAATATCTTTGTGATTATATCCAATCTAAATTTAATTGCATCTACTGATTTTTTTATATTTTAGTGACTTTTTGTTTATTTCTGAGATTCCTAATTGGTTCTTTTCCCCATCCACCTATTCTTATTATAGCATTGCCTGTTTTTGTTTAATGATTCCTTCTTAATTTTTATAGATTTTATTTTTTATATTTTTCTTTTAATATCCTAAACATAAATATTTAAAAAAATAATATTTATTTATTTATTTGGCTGTGCTGGGTCTCAGTTGCAGGAGACGGGATCTTTAGCTGCATCAAGTGGGCTCTTAGTTGCGGCATGCATGCAGGATCTAGTTCCCTGACCAGGAATCGAACCCAGGCCCCCTGCATTGGGAGTGTGCACTCTTAATCACTGACCACCAGGGAAGTCCCTAAACATAACTATATTGAACTAAGAAAAACATCAACCAATCTGAGAGCTATTTGTGTGCTCAGTTTGATAGGATTTGCTGAAGCGTGAAGAATACTTCTAGGTTTTATGACTTATTTAGATGGAGATAGGAAACATGGAAAAATACCAGGCTTGTGGGAGAAAATTATGAGTTCTGTTTGAAATTTGAAATCCTATTTCAAACAGTTGGACAGAACATAATCATTGATGTTAATTCTGAATGTGGCATAGGAGAAATAGAAATAGTCCACAATGATAAATTTTAGTTATTGATCCAAGAATTATTCAATGGCTATAATCTCAAGATCTACTTTCATTTAATCATAAGCTTAAATTTTTAATTCTTCTATGTGCAAGTGAATAAATATCATCTTAGCAACTTTTATACTACTTTCCTTATAAATTTGCCATTATTTACTTCTAAATATTTTATATTTCACTCACTGATCATTGATCCTTGATCCAAATCCTTGCTCCAGAATTATTGTCACATGTTTAGGAATGGAGATGAGGGAAATAGCGGAGTGAAAGTTGAGATGAACACCAGATCCCAAATTCATATCTTCTGGTATGTTATCATCCACCTCTTTCTTTCTCTGAATGTCTGAATGTATTTCCCACCTTTGAGTTGCTGTCTCCCTTCTCCCTATCATTTATCTCCCTGCTTGTTCTGGCCCAGATGGGAATCAGGAGAGTTGACCTTGATCACATAGTGGGCTGACCTCTGATAGGACGATGGAGGGGTGGGGATGCTGCAGAGTGGTGGAGGAGAGTGTTCCCATGGATGACCAGCGCACTCAAAAGGCAATTCTCCCCCAAGTATACTGCTAGGGGGTGTACTTGAGAACTATACAGGAGAGATTAGTACTACTAACCCCAGTCCTATATGCCAATGGCAATATAATTGAGGCTCAGAAGCTTTGTCTTAAGTTAATGAAGTGATACGATGCTTCTTCAAATGCACTTGGTAAATATTCATTGAATGAATGAATGAAGAAACAGACTTGGAGAGATTAAGCAACAATAAGACAACAACAACAGCAAACTCAAATAGTGGTGACTGTGTGTTCTCAGTTCCTGCTGTCCAAAGTGTCTTATAAATTCGATATTTGTTGATCTTCACAACAACCTTATGAAGTAGAAACTTTCTCAGCTCCATTTTCAGATGGGATCCTGAGACATGAGGGGTTTCACAGCTCTAAGCAGCAGAGCTGGGACTCAACCCCAACAGTCTAGCTCTAGCTTTTAGTACCACTAAACTACCTTCTCTGTCTAAGTAACCTGCCCAAGTTTGTGAACCTTAGTCTGCCTGACATCAGACGTGTTTTAACCACTGCTATGGTCTGAATGTTTGTGTCCCCCTAAAATCCATATGTTGAAACCTAACCCCCACTGTGATGGTATTAGGAGGTAGGTCCTTTGGGAAGTGATAGATCAAAGGGTGGAGCCCTCATGAATGGGATTAGTGCCCTTTTAAAAGAGACCCCAGAGAGGCTTTCTCATTCCCTTCTGTTATGTTGAGCACACAGCAAAAAGACAGGAACCAGGAAGTGGGCTCTCACCAGATGCCGAATATGCCAGTGCCTTGAGCTTGGACTTCCCAACCTCCTGAACTATTGTTTATAAGCCACCCCAGTCTGTGGTATTTTCTTATGGCAGCCCAAATGGATGAAGACAACCACCATTCTATACGGTTTCCCTAAAGAATCATTGCCTATCAAGAAACTTTCTGTATGTCAAGGCATTCTCCAATTGCATGCTGCCTCATTTACCTGATCAATTAATATATTTCTCTCTCTCATGAGAGAAAAGACAGAGACAAGAACTATTAAAACTAATTGCTTGTTGTCATGCAGAAGAAAATGTATAGTTGTTTGACTGAAATTCCTACTCAACCATCATCCTTGGAAATGGAACCAAAAAGTTATTTTCCAAAACTCACAACAGAAATCTTTACTAAAGTGACTTGCAAAGGTGCAGACCTCAGTACTTGTTGAAACAGATGATGGAGGCCACTTTCTCCAACCTCTCATTTCATAGGTGAGAAGACGAGGCACAGAGAAGTTAAGTGTGCCTTATTCCAAGTCATGCACCTGGTTAGTGGTGGCCAGGCCTAGGAGCAGATCTCCAGACTCACTGTTTATTCCTGTTTGGCCTCAGGTTTCTCTCTGTAGCTTTTCATCTGTTCATCGGTTAGTCACTTATTAACTCATTCATTCAGCCCCTCACATAGGTACTGAGTACTTTCTTTGTGCCGTTCTCTGCTCTCTGTGCTGGATGTGCAGTGGGAAAAAGGACAGATATAATTCCTGCTTTTGTGGACCTTACAATTTATTGAAGAGACAAGCCATAAATAAATAAATAAACCAAGAAATAAAAAAGGAAAGGATTGGGGAGTAAAAACTAGCATGATGAAAACAGGATGTGAAAAAAAAAGAGACTTATTTCAGCTTGAGGGTAAAGGAAGGTCTTGTGGGAGCTGGATTTAAGCTGATTTTCGAAGGGGGACAGCCAGGCAGCCGTCCTGAAGAAGAGAATCCCAGGGCTGAGGCCCTTAGAGGAACATGGGCTTGGAGAGTCTAAAGAACAGAGAAAAGAACAACATGAGGTAGGGAGGGAGGGTGGTGATCCATGTTATTGGACACTCAGATCAAAAAGTCATCAAGCCATTAAGAAAGATGGTTATGAGCCTATGCAGCAAGCTGAAAATTAATCATGATATAATGTCGTAGGGGGGAAGCAGGATAGCTGTGTGGAAGCCACAACTGCAACTATAAATTTACATGTGAAAAGCCTGTTAAGGGAATGATTAAAATGGGACTATGGGATTTTGGGTAATATATTTCTTTATTTCCATTTCTTTATTGTTTCCAGTTTTTCTCTAATGTGCTTCATTCCTTAAATGGCAAAACTGAATATATAAAAATAAGCTATAGCTGATACTTTTAAAAAAGGACTAGGTTCCCAGGTGTCCTAGGCTAGACTTCTTTAATTTAAATGTTTTAAAATTTCACTTAATATATGCATTTAATATACACATATAGATTTTCAGAAATCAAATAGTACTCAAAGACACATTGAAAAATAGCCATCATGCCCTCAATCCCAGGTTCCATTCTCCTGAGGCAACCACTTTCAGGTTTTTGTCTTTTTTTTTTTTTTTTTCTGGTATTCATCCCCAAATTTCTAAATAACATGTCTCTATTTTTATTGTTTGATTTTTCCATCATTTTAGGAGTTCCTTTGATCTCTCTCCTGTGTTAGATTCCCCTTTTTCTTGGCTCCCATATTGGTTTGCTTCCTTGTTTTACTGGAGCACAACCTCTAACAAAGAGTGCATGCAGGGGCTTCCCTGGTGGTGCAGTGGTTGAGAGTCCGCCTGCCGATGCAGGGGACACGGGTTCGTGCTCCGGTCCGGGAAGATCCCACATGCCGCGGAGCGGCTGGGCCCGTGAGCTGTGGCCGCTGAGCCTGTGTGTCTGGAACCTGTGCTCCGCAACGGGAGAGGCCACAGCAGTGAGAGGCCCGCGTACCGCAAAAAAAAAAAAAAAAAAAAAGAGTGCATGCAAAATAAACTCGTGTGCTTCAATTATTCTATGCTCACATTTGATTGATAACTTGGCTGGGTATAACACTCTAAGTAGGAAATATCTTTTCTTCAGTGTATTTGAAAGCATCGCTCTGCTGTCAATGAGGTTTCATTGGGGCCATTGAAAAGTCTGATAATATTCCTGTTTCTTTTATGTGTACCTCTTCCTCCTACCCCCTGCACCGAAGCTGTTAGGATCTTCTTTTTATTCTTACTTTATTGAAATTTCACTCATAACGACTTGGGGTGGATTTTTTTATTATTCATTTTACTGGGTACTCAATGGGTCCTTTCAAGCTATATACTTGTGTCCTTTAATTTGCAGGATTTTTTGTGTTATTTCTTTAATAGTTTCTCCCCTTCCTGTTCTTCTCTTTTCTCCTTTTGGAACTCCTGCTACTTTTATGTTGGACCTCTTGATTGATATTCACATTTTCTTATCTTTTCCCTGCAATTTTCCACCTTGTTTATTCTACTTCTTGGAAGAGTTCCTCAACTTTATCATCAATCCTTTCTATTGAAATAAGAGAATGTAGATGCTCTCTTTTGGGTCATTTCATTTCTTCATTTCTCTGGTCTTGGAGTTAGAGTGGGAGTGATTACAGCTCTGGAAGCTAGAATTATAGGAGCTAAACAAGGTGAGGGGTTATGGGGGAGGGAGAAGGAACTCATTAAAGCCAGGAGGATTTCAAGAAGTTTTTCAGCTAAGTTTGGTGTCCCCAAGGCATCCCTTTTGACTCAATTTTTCCAGAGAGAAATCCTCCAATCTTCTCTCGTAAAGAAAGGACAGCTTCGGGGCTTACCTGGTGACGCAGTGGTTGAGAGTCCGCCTGCTGATGCAGGGGACACGGGTTCGTGCCGCGGTCCAGGAAGATCCCACATGCCACAGAGCGGCTGGGCCTGTGAACCATGGCCGCTGAGCCTGCGCATCGGGAGCCTGTGCTCCGCAATGGGAGAGGCCACAACAGTGAGAGGCCCACGTACTGCAAAAAAAGACAAAAAAAAGAAAGGACAGCCTTCTGGCTACGTATGTGGAGGGATGGAATCTGGATCTAATTATTCATTGTACAGACTTTTAACCAGTCTTCTAGTTTTTGGCCTTATCCTGCACCCCTGCATTCGCATGTATGGTGCGCATCCAGCCTCTGAGGCTTTCCAGGGGCCTGCGCATATGTAGACTTGCTTTTTGTTGATTCCCCAACCTTCCTCACTCTTCTAAAGGAACCTAGCAAAGACTGGAAAGCTGAGGCCTAAGTGGTTCATGCTTCTCAAAATACTTTAACTTACTAACATATGTCATTATGAATACATTTTGAAGAATATATTTAACATACATGTATATTAAAAGCACAATAATGCAATGAACACCCAGGAATTTACCACCCAACTAAAAAATGTAGATTATTAACACTAGTGAATTTCTTCTGAGATGGATTTTTTTTCCCGAATCAGTAGATTCATACTTTTCATCAATATTTGTTCAATAACATTTGCATTTCCTCTGCTCTATTTTCTTTTTCTCTCACTTTGTCTTCCACTTTTCTTAACCTCTCTTCATATTTTCCATCTCCTTGTCTCTTGCTTGCATGTAATTTACCTAGCATATCAGTGTGTTTTGGCTATAGAGTTTGTCAGAATGTCTATTCTGTCATATTGCTAGAAAAGGAAGTCCCAGATCCCATCCATATGCTTTCTTTGTTGTAATGGTTCATTAACATCACTGGTCAGCTGTCATCAACTTTTCTGTTTTTTTTTGCTTTTATGGTTTTACACATTTTCAATTCCTTTTCTGTCATTTTAGAGGGGTTCCAGGAGAAATTTGAGATAAATGCTTTTGTTGGATCAAAAATGTTTAAATTGAAGTTGGTTAGGATTCCTTTGTTTAGAATTGTGTAGCACTGTATCAAGAGGTCTAACATTCTTTTTTAAAAGTTTTTATTGAAATGTAACTGATTTACAATGTTGTTAGTTTCAGGTGTACAGCAAAGTGATTCAGATGTATACGTATGTTCCTTTTTCACATTCTCTTCCGTTATAGCTTATTAGAAGATGTTGAGTAGATTTCCCTGTGCTATACAGTAGGTCCTGTTGGTTATCTATTTTATATATAGTAGTGTATATTTTAATCCCAAGCTCCTAATTTATCCCTCCCTCCCTCCCCTTTGGTAACTGTAAGTTTGTTTTCTATGTCTGTGAGTCTGTTTCTGTTTTGTAAATAAGTTCATTCGTATCATTTTTTTTTTTTTTTTTTAGATTCCACATATAAGCGATATCATATGATACCTGTCTTTCTCTGTCTGGCTCACTTTACTTAGTATGATAATCTCTAGGCCCATCCATGTTGCTGCAAATGGCATTATTGCATTTTTTTAACTTGCTGAGTAATATTCCATTGTATATATATACCACATCTTCTTTATCCATTCATCTGTTGATGGACACTTAAGTTGCTTCTATGTCTTGGCTATTGTAAATAGTGCTGCTAGAACACTGGGGTGCATGTATCTTTTCAAATTATGTTTTTCTCTGGATATATGCCCAGGAGTGAGATTGCAGGACCATGTGGTAGCTCTATTTTTAGTTTTTTTTTTTTTTTTCTTTAAAATCCTCCATACTGCTTTCCATAGTGAATGTACCAATTTACATCCTACCAATAGTGTAGGAGTGTTCCTTTTTCTCCACGCCCTCTTCAGAATTTATTATTTGTAGAGTTTTTGATGATGGCCATTCTGATTGGTGTGAGGTGATATCTCATTGTAGTTTTCTTTTATATTTCTTTAATAATTAGTGATGTTGAGCATCTTTTCATATGTCTTTTGACCATCTGTATGTCTTCTTTGGAGCAATGTTCTTTTAGCTCTTCTGCCCATTTTTTGATTGAGTGTTTTTTTGTGTGTGTGTGATATTGAGCTGTGTGAGCTGTTTGCATATTTTGGAGATTAATCCCTTGTCAGTCGCGTCATTTGCAAATTATTTTCTCCCATTCTGTAGGTTTTTTCATTTTGTTTATGGTTTCCTTTGCCGTGCAAAAGCTTGTAAGTTTAATTACATCCCTTTTCTTTGTTTTAATTTCCATTACTCTATGAGGTCTAACATTCTCTGAGAAAGAAAAGAAGTCTACTGATGTCGTTGTTTAATTTAGTTTTTGCTTAGGTAAAATTATTGGGACAAGCTCCTAAGTGGTATTACAAGTGTTCTCCTTTAACATTCTTTATGGTGAACCATCCTGTGGATGGAAGGATTCATTCTGAGACTTATCTAGATGGAAACCATCACTTTGAAAATACATGTTTTCATTTTATAATAAAGCTTTTAGAAAAGATATATCAGTCATCCTGATTAAAGAACTGAACAACGTAAGCTGGTTTAGAGACAAGGAGAGACCAAAATATTCACATGAAACCCATTGTTCTCTTTGTCCTTGAAGAAAGATTATGTCTTGAAATGATCACTTCTTAATTTGGTAACTAGAACATCATCCCCCCCAGTGCATAATCATTGCTGGGTAACTGCTGGGTTAATAATAGAATTTGTGGATTTCACAACTTCTTTGAACTGAATGTATTTTTTAAGCCTAAATCCTGGGTATGTGTAGTGTGAAATATTTCACTGCAGGATATTAGGGTGGGCCGGTTTTACATCCAGATCCAAGCCTTGAGCAGCACCTGCATCCACTGTTTCCTTTGTGAGATGAGAATCTGCCCACAAAGGCCAGAGGAGGTCATTCCTTTGCTGTGATCAGGTAGGGTTCTTCCAGGCAAGGCCCCGCGCCTTGGCCCCAGCCCCTCTTGGCCCTGCCTATGCCCCGGGAATGTGGCCCCAGGTGGAATTGCTCTTCCCTCTGACAAGCAGTCATCTGTCTTGGAGCACAGGCTCTAATTACCCCTGCCATTAGCCTGCCCAGCAGGACTGCAGATGTTATTAATTGTCATGAAATTATCCAATGCCTTTCAAAACTCCAGAGCCAGCCCTTGTCTGTCCCTGTGACCCTTCACAGTACTTCATTTCTTTGTTCATTTTACTGCTGTATTGAACCTTAACCTTGAGCACAAAACAAAAATTTGGAGAAGAATGTCACTCTCCTCCACTTTGTTTTTTTTTAAACCTCATCAGCCCCCTAACCCCCTGATTATTTTGGAATAGAACTCAAAACTTTACCTCCTTGCTAGACTGTTTATTTGCAGTTAACTCTTGATTATATGGATGTGCCATTCTCCCCATCTCACAGATATTTTGTCAAAAATTAAAAAGAACTTGTTTCTCCTTATTATAAAATCAATGTATTTTCATGGTTGGAAAAATTAGAGAAATGCCGATAAATAGAAAGAAGAAGAAAAATCCATAATCTCACCTTCCACAGATAAACACTGTTAAAATTTGATGGTCTACCTTTACAGATTTTTCTATGCAGACAGATAAATATGGGATGATACTGTTATGATGTTAGTTATGAAATGATGTTAGTTATTATGAAATAATAACTAATATTTCTTGACTTATTATTATGTAACAGACACTGTTCAGATTGATTTTCCATGTATTAATTCATTGAATAATTTCAAGAATCCTATGTGGTAGGTTTAATTTCTATTCTCATTTTACAGATGAGGAAACTTAAGCATGGAGAGGTTAAAAATATTGCCCAAACCTACATAGCTATTTCAGTGGAAGAGGTGGGATTTGAACCAAGCAGTCTGGCTCTAGGCTCTGAACTCGTAAGTGATACATTATTCTGTTACCTAACCTGCTTTTCACTTTTAATAAACTATCAATATCCTTTCATGTTACTCTTAGTTCACCAGACAATTTTGAATAATTATGAAGACTGAATTAGAATTCAAAATATGAATATGCTGAAATTTTAAAAATCAAACAATAGGGCTTCCCTGGTGGCACAGTGGTTGAGAGTCAGCCTGCCGACGCAGGGGACACGGGTTCGTGCCCCGGTCTGGGAAGATCCCACATGCCGCGGAGCGGCTGGGCCCGTGAGCCATGGCCGCTGAGCCTGCGCGTCCGGAGCCTGTGCTCCGCAGCGGGAGAGGCCACAACAGTGAGAGGCCCGCGAATCGCAAAAAAAAAAAAAAGAAAAAAAATCAAACAATAAAGTGGCTTTCCCTTCCCTAGCTTTAGGTTTATTTTTTGCTCTGATTGACAACACATGGATTATTTTTAAATGGGATAATTCCTTCAGGAATATGACTGACTTAAGGGAAAACAAAAACTAACAAATAATGTGAACAATATTCAGTTTATTTCATGACTGTAAGTGATAGTTTGACTCACTCCTTGGTTCCATTATTTCGAAGCGATAATTATCTACTTTAAAAAATACTAATAATTATTGAACACTTTCTATGTGTCAGCCGCCCCCTAGTTTTGCTGTTTAAGTGCTCATATTTATTCCACGTAATTCAGGTTCTGGTGAAGTCAGGGACATTGAAGGGACAAGGCTCTTTTGTGGTGTCTCTCCCTGCTATATTCTGTCTTCTTTTCCTAGTTATTCCTGACTGAGCACCAGCTTTTTCTTTTTGTTTTCTTTTCCCTCCCTTTTTTCCTTCCTTCCTTCCTTCCTTCTTTGCTTCCTTCCCTCCTTCTTTCCTTCCTTCCCCTCTGTGTCTGAATATTCTGTGCTTTCCTTCATCTGGAAATTTTTCATCTACAAGTATCCAGAAACTTTAATGCAATTTCAATCTCATTCCTGTTCTGGCAGGATATTCTTGGCATGCCATTTTGTCTCATCTGAGTTAGAGACAAGGTCTATATTTGGCCAGTAAATCCAGCATGGCAGGATCTAGTTAGAATTTTTAGCTGATTGTCAGCTGATCTGTGTAAAATGTATTTGAATTGGCCTCTGGCTGATAGGATGGACTCGAAACTGTCCAGCTTCATAACAGGCCCATCCTTTTATGAGTGAGGTTACAACCCAGGTTCCAGACAAGTCACTGATTGATTAATATGTAGGCAGAGACCATGTTTGTTTATTCATTTTTCTACTCCACGCAGTGATGTTTAGCACACAGGAGACATTGGATACCAGTTTGTAAAGTTGACAAGGAAGTCTCAGGAAATCTGGGTTGTAGTTTCAGTTCTACTACAGATTGGCTGTTGGAATGGACAAATTACTAGGCACTTTGTCCCTCAGTGGCTTCATACACATTACCCTCTTTGTAAATTTTGAAGACACAGTGAAATCATCCCTGAAGATCTTTCATTTCCATGGAAGAATTGTTTTATAGGTTTTTGAAGTAATAACTTTCAAGATTAAGAGTAAAAAATATTGACTCTCTTATCTTAGAAGGACATATGATTTGAATTCCAAAGAATTGTGCAGGGCAAACAGGTGACCACTTAGATGTTTTAGTCTTTTTCCCCCCCTTTGGACGCACATTGCAGATGACGTTCACATGTAGGATACCCTTCCATGGGTGACCTAGTGTGGGAATAATGGGTTAGGACAAGGATAAGAGAGATTGTGGGATTATATAACATTCCCAGTCTACTAACTGCTGCCTTAGCCTTCTCTCCCATTGAAGAAAACATATTGACTAAAACGTATTTCAAAACTACCAGAATAAAACTGTGGGGTAGAGGCGCAAGAACATGCAAACTGGCCAAAGAGATTGTATAGAGAGCTCATCCACTGACCCATGTTTCCATGCGACACTTGTCTATAATAAAACTTCTTCCCAAACCAGTGTGGAGAAGATGGATCGTTTAGTGGATGGTGTTGGGAGAACTGACTCACCACGGGGAAAAAAAGTTGGATTCCCATCTTACAACATATACAAAAATAAAATCCAAATGGATTAAAGACCTAAGAATGAAGGGAAGAGATACATACTTTATCAAGAAAAGGAGGAGAGGGGGAAGATGGCGGAAGAGTAAGACGTAGAGATCACCTTCCTCCCCACAGATACATCAGAAATACATCTACACGTGGAACAACTCCTACAGAACACCTACTGAACGCTGGCAGAAGACCTCAGACCTCCCAAAAGGCAAGAAACCCCCCACGTACCTGGGTAGGGCAAAAGAAAAAAGAATAAACAGAGAGAAAAGGATAAGAACGGGACCTGCACCAGTGGGAGGGAGCTGTGAAGGAGGAAAGGTTTCCACACGCTAGAAGCTCCTTCGCAGGCAGAGACTGCGGGTGGCGGAGGGGGAAGCTTTGGAGCCGCGGAGGAGAGCACAGCAACAGGGATGTGGAGGGCAAAGAGGAGAGATTCCCGCACAGAGGATCAGGACCGACCAGCACTCACCAGTCCGAGAGGCTTGTCTGCTCACCCGCCGGGGCGGGTGGGGCTGGGAGCTGAGGCTCTGGCTTCAGTCGGAGCGCAGGGAGAGGACTGGGGTTGGCGGCGTGAACACAGCCTGAAGGGGTTAGTGCACCACGGATAGCCGGGAGGGAGTCCGGGAAAAGCCTGGAGCTGCCGAAGAGGCAAGAGACTTTTTCTTCCCTCTTTGTTTCCTGGTGCGCGAGGAGAGGGGATTAAGAGCGCTGCTTAAAGGAGCTCCAGAGACGGGCGTGAGCCGCGGCTAAAAGCGCGGACCCCAGAGACGGGCATGAGATGCTAAGGCTGCTGCTGCTGCCACCAAGAAGCCTGTGTGCGAGCACAGGTCACTATACACACCTCCCTTCTGGGGAGCCTGTGCAGCCCGCCACTTCCAGGGTCCTGGGATCCAGGGACAACTTCCCCGGGAGAACGCACAGCACGCCTCAGGCTGGTGCAATGTCACGCTGGCCTCTGCCGCCGCAGGCTCGCCCCGCACTCCGTACCCCTCCCTCCCCCCGGCCTGGGTGAGCCAGAGCCCCCGAATCAGCGGCTCCTTTAACCCCGTCCTGTCTGAGCAAAAAGCAGACCCCCTCCGGCGACCTACACGCAGAGGCGGGGCCAAATCCAAAGCTGAGCCCCGGGAGCTGTGCGAACAAAAAAGAGAAAGGGAAATTTCTCCCAGCAGCCTCAGGAGCAGCGGATTAAATCTCCACAATCAACTTGATGTACCTGCATCTGTGGAAATACCTGAATAGACAACGAATCATCCCAAATTGAGGAGGTGGACTTTGAGTGAAAGATTTATTATTTTTTCCCCTTTTCCTCTTTTTGGGAGTGTGTATGTGTCTGCTTCTGTGTGAGATTTTGTCTGTATAGCTTTGCTTTCACCATTTGTCCTAGGGTTCAATCCGTCCGTTTTTTTGGTTTTATTTTGTTTTTTTACCTAAAAATTTTTTTTCTTAATAATTATTTTTTATTTTAATAACTTTATTTTATTTTATCTTACTTTATTTTCTTTTCTTTTATCCTCTTTCTTTCTACTTTTTCTCCCTTTTATTCTGAGCCGTGTGGATGAAAGACTCTTGGTGCTGCAGCCAGGAGTCAGTGCTGTGCCTCTGAGGTGGGAGAGCCAACTTCAGGACACTGATCCACAAGAGACCTCCCAGCTCCACGTAATATCAAATGGCGAAAATCTCCTAGAGATCTCCATCTCAACCCCAACACCCAGCTTCACTCAATGACCAGCAAGCTACAGTGCTGGACACCCTATGCCAAACAGCTAGCAAGACAGGAACACAACCCCACCCATTAGCAGAGAGGCTGCCTAAAATCATAATAAGTCCATAGACACCCCAAAACACACCAACAGACATGGACTTGCCCACCAGAAAGACAAGATCCAGCCTCATCCACCAGAACACAGACACAGGTCTCCTCCACCAGGAAGCCTACACAACCCACGGAACCAACTTTAGCCACTGGGGACAGACACCAAAAACAATGGGAACTACGAACCTGCAGGCTGCAAAAAGGAGACCCCAAACACAGTAAGATAAGCAAAATGAGAAGACAGAAAAACACACAGCAGATGAAGGAGCAAGATAAAAACCCACCAGACCTAACAAATGAAGAAGAAATAGGCAGTCTACCCAAAAAAGAATTCAGAATAGTGATAGTAAAGATGATCCAAAATCTTGGAAATAGAATAGAGAAAATGCAAGAAACATTTAACAAGGACCTAGAAGAACTAAAGATGAAACAAGCAACAATGAACAACACAATAAATGAAATTAAATATACTCTAGAAGGGATCAATAACAGAATAACTGAGGAAGAAGAACGGATAAGTGACGTGGAAGATAAAATAGTGGAAATAACTACTGCAGAGCAGAATAAAGAAAAAAGAATGAAAAGAACTGAGGACAGTCTCAGAGACCTCTGGGACAACATTAAATGAACCAACATTCGAATTATAGGGGTTCCAGAAGAAGAAGAGAAAAAGAAAGGGACTGAGAAAATATTTGAAGAGATTATAATTGAAAACTTCCCTAATATGGGAAAGGAAATAGTTAATCAAGTCCAGGAAGCACAGAGAGTCCCATACAGGATAAATCCAAGGAGAAACATGCCAAGACACATATTAATCAAACTGTCAAAAATTAAATACAAAGAAAACATATTAAAAGCAGCAAGGGAAAAACAACAAATAACACACAAGGGAATCCCTATAAGGTTAACAGCTGATCTTTCAGCAGAAACTCTGCAAGCCAGAAGGGAGTGGCAGGACATATTTAAAGTGATAAAGGAGAAAAACCTACAACCAAGATTACTCTACCCAGCAAGGATCTCATTCAGATATGTTGGAGAAATTAAAACATTTACAGACAAGCAAAAGCTGAGAGTTCAGCACTACCAAACCAGCTTTACAACAAATGCTAAAGGGACTTCTCTAGGCAGGAAACACAAGAGAAGGAAAAGACCTACAATTAAAAACCCAATGGCTTCCCTGGTGGCGCAGTGGTTGAGAGTCCGCCTGCCGATGCAGGGGACGCGGGTTCGTGCCCCGGCCCGGGAAGATCCCACATGCTGCGGAGCGGCTGAGCCCGTGAGCCATGGCCGCTGAGCCTGCACGTCCGGAGCCACAACAGTGAGAGGCCCGCGTACCGCAAAAAAAAAAAACCAAAACAATTAAGAAAATGGCAATAGGAACATACATATTGATAATTACCTTAAATGTAAATGGATTAAATGCTCCCACCAAAAGACACAGACTGGCTGAATGGATACAAAAACAAGACCTATATATATGCTGTCTACAAGAGACCCACTTCAGACCTAGGGACACATACAGACTGAAAGTGAGGGGATGGAAAAAGATATTCCATGCAAATGGAAACCAAAAGAAAGCTGGAGTAGCAATTCTCATATCAGACAAAATAGACTCTAAAATAAAGACTACTAGAAGAGACAAATAAGGACACTACATAATGATCAAGGGATTGATCCAAGAAGAAGATATAACAATTGTAAATATTTATGCACCCAATACAGGAGCACCTGAATACATAAGGAATAAGGCAAATACTAACATAAGGCATAAGGCAAATACATAAGGCAAATACTAACAGCCATAAAAGGGGAAATTGACAGTAACACATTCATAGTAGGGGACTTAACCCCCCACTTTCATCAATGGACAGATCATCCAAAATGAAAATAAACAAGGAAACACAAGCTTTAAATGATACATTAAACAAGATAGACCTTATTGATATTTATAGGATAGTCCATCCAAAAACAACAGAATACACATTTTTCTCAACTGCTCATGGAACATCCTCCAGGATAGATCACATCTTGGATCACAAATAAAGCCTTGGTAAATTTAAGAAAATTGAAATTGTATCAAGTATCTTTTCCGACCACAATGCTATGAGACTAGATATCAATTACAGGAAAAGATCCATAAAAAAATACAAACACATGGAGGCTGAACAATACACTACATAATAACGAAGTGATCACTGAAGAAATCAAAAAGGAAATAAAAAAATACCTAGAAACAAATGACAATGGAGACATGACGACCCAAAACCTGTGGGATGCAGCAAAAAAAGTTCTAAGAGGGAAGTATATAGCAATACAATCCTACCTTAAGAAACAGAAAACATCTTGAATAAACAACCTAACCTTGCACCTAAAGCAATTAGAGAAAGAAGGACAAACAAAACCCAAAGTTAGCAGAAGGAAAGAAATCATAAAGATCAGAGCAGAAATAAATGAAAAAGAAATGAAGGAAATGATAGCAAAGATCAATAAAACTAAAAGCTGGTTCTTTGAGAAGATAAACAAAATTGATAAACCATTAGCCAGACACATCAAGAAAAAAAGGGAGAAGATTCAAATCAATAGAATTAGAAATGAAAAAGGAGAAGTAACAACTGACACTGCAGAAATAAAAAAGATCGTGAGAGATTACTACAAGCAACTCTATGCCAATAAAAGGGACAACCTGGAAGAAATGGACAAATTCTTAGAAATGCACAACATGCCAAGACTGAATCAGGAAGAAATAGAGAATATGAACAGACCAATCACAAGCACTGAAATTGAAACTGTGATTAAAAATCTTCCAACAAACAAAAGCCCAGGACCAGATGGCTTCACAGGTGAATTCTATCAAACATTGAGAGAAGAGCTAACACCTATCCTTCTCATCCTTCTCAAACTCTTCCAAAATATAGCAGAGGGAGGAACACTCCCAGACTCATCCTACGAGGCCACCATCACCCTGATACCAAAACCAGACAAGGATGTGACAAAGAAAGAAAACTACAGGCCAATATCACTGATGAACATAGATGCAAAAATCCTCAACAAAATACTAGCAAACAGAATCCAACAGCACATTAAAAGGATCATACACCACGATCAAGTGGGGTTTATTCCAGGAATGCAAGGATTCTTCAATATACACAGATCAATCAATGTGATACACCATATTAACAAATTGAAGGAGAAAAACCATATGGTCATCTCAATAGATGCAGAGAAAGCTTTTGACAAAATTCAACACCCATTTATGATAAAAACCCTCCAGAAAGTAGGCATAGAGGGAACTTTCCTCAACATAATAAAGGCCATATATGACAAACCCACAGCCAACATCGTCCTCAATGGTGAAAAACTGAAAGCATTCCCACTAAGATCAGGAACAAGACAAGGTTGCCCACTCTCACCACTCTTATTCAACATAGTTTTGGAAGTTTTAGCCACAGCAATCAGAGAAGAAAAGGAAATAAAAGGAATCCAAATCGGAAAAGAAGAAGTAAAGCTGTCACTGTTTGCAGATGACATGATACTATACATAGAGAATCCTAAAGATGCTACCAGAAAACTACTAGAGCTAATCAATGAATTTGGTAAAGTAGTAGGATACAAAATTAATGCACAGAAATCTCTTGCATTCCTATACAGTAATGATGAAAAATCTGAAAGTGAAATCAAGAAAACACTCCCATTTACCATTGCAACGAAAAGAATAAAATATCTAAGAATAAACCTACCTAAGGAGACAAAAGACCTGTATGCAGAAAATTATAAGACACTGATGAAAGAAATTAAAGATGATACAAATAGATGGAGAGATATACCACGTTCTTGGATTGGAAGAATCAACATTGTGAAAATGACTCTACTACCCAAAGCAATCTACAGATTCAATGCAATCCCTATCAGACTACCACTGGTGTTTTTCACAGAACTCGAACAAAATATTTCACAATTTGTATGGAAACACAAAAGACCCCGAATAGCCAAAGCAATCTTGAGAACGAAAAATGGAGATGGAGCAATCAGGCTCCCTGACTTCAGACTATACTACAAAGCTACAGTAATCAGGACAGTATGGTACTGGCACAAAATCAGAACTATAGATCAATGGAACAGGATAGAAAGCCCAGAGATAAGCCCATGCACATATGGTCACGTTATCTTTGATAAAGGAGGCAGGAATGTACAGTGGAGAAAGGACAGCCTCTTCAATAAGTGGTGCTGGGAAAACTGGACAGGTACATATAAAAGTATGAGATTAGAACACTGCCTAACACCATACTAAGCTCAAAATGGATTAAAGACCTAAATGTAAGGCCAGAAAGTATCAAACTCTTAGAGGAAAACATAGGCAGAACACTCTATGACATAAATCACAGCAAGATCCTTTTTGACCTACCTCCTAGAGAAATGGAAATAAAAACAAAAGTAAACAAATGGGACCTAAAGAAACTTCAAAGCTTTTGCACAGTAAAGGAAACCATAAACAAGACCAAAAGACAACCCTCAGAATGGGGGAAAATATTTGCAAATGAAGCAACTGACAAAGGATTAATCTCCAAAATTTACAAGCAGCTCATGTAGCTCAATAACAAAAAAGCAAACAACTCTATCAAAAACTGGGCAGGAGACCTAAATAGACATTTCTCCAAAGAAGATATACAGACTGCCAACAAACACATGAAAGAATGCTCAACATCATTAATCATTAGAGAAATGCAAATCAAAACTACAATGAGATATCATCTCACACCAGTCAGAATGGCCATCATCAAAAAATCTAGAAACAATAAATGCTGGAGAGGGTGTGGAGAAAAGGGAACACTCTTTCACTGTTGGTGGGAATGTGAATTGGTACAGCCACTATGGAGAGCAGTATGGAGGTTCCTTAAAAAACTACAAATAGAACTACCATATGACCCAGCAATCCCGCTACTGGGCATATACCCTGAGAAAACCATAATTCAAAAAGAGTCATGTACCAAAATGTTCATTGCAGCCCTATTTACAATAGCCAGGAGATGGAAACAACCTAAGTGTCCATCATCGGATGAATGGATAAAGAAGACGTGACACATGTATACAATGGAATATTACTCAGCCATAAAAAGAAACGAAATTGAGTTATTTGTAGTGAGGTGGATGGACCTAGAGTCTGTCATACAGAGTGAAGTAAGTCAGAAAGAGAAAGACAAATACCGTATGCTAACACATATATATGGAATCTAAGAAAAAAAAAGTCATGAAGAACCTAGGGTCAAGACAGGAATAAAGACACAGACCTACTAGAGAATGGACTTGAGGATATGGGGAGGGGGAAGGGTAAGCTGTGACAAAGTGAGAGAGTGGCATGGACATATATACACTACCAAACATAAAATAGATAGCTAGTGGGAAGCAGCCGCATAGCACAGGGAGATCAGCTCGGTGCTTTTGGACCACCTAGAGGGGTGGGATAGGGAGGGTGGGAGGGAGGGAGACGTAAGAGGGAAGAGATATGGGAACATATGTATATGTATAACTGATTCACTTTGTTATAAAGCAGAAACTAACACATCATTGTAAAGCAATTACGCTCTAATAAAGATTTAAAAAAAAAAAGTATGTAGAAGCATATCTTTGTGGCTCTGGGGTCTGAAGAAAATTTCTTAAGCAAGACCCAAACAACATAAACTATAAGAGGAAAATTCATGGGTATGACTACATCAGAAGTAAAGATTTCAGCTCAAAGCAGTTAACCTACATGACAGCACTGGGGAAAGATGTTTGCAGTGTCCAAAAATCAATAAGAAATTAATGCCCCAAGAAAGTCCTGCAAGTTGGCAAGAAAAATAGAGGAAACCCACATAGGGAAAATGTGGGCAAAGGATTTAGGCAGTTCAGAGGAGAAATCCAAATTGATAATAAGCATATGAAGAGATACTCACTTCACTAGTAATCAGAGAAATACAAATTTCAATTACAATGCTATCCACTTTAAAGTCATCAGATGGTCAAAAATTGGAAACCTTATTAATATCAAGTGCTGAAAGGGATGCAGGGAAATGGAAACCCTCCCGAACTACTGGAGGGAGGATCATCTATGAGGGGACAGCTCTGAGTGTGTTCCTAGCAGCAAAGAATTGGAGTCAACCAGGAGCCCATCGCTAGGACAAGGGCAGATGTGGTTATATGTAAGCTGTCAGCTGTCATACTTAGATTTACATACAACAACAAGGATGCATTGGAAAAGCATAAAGTTGGATAAAAGTAAGAAAGAGAATGAGATTTTTTTTTTTTGTGGTACGTGGGCATCTCACTGTTGTGGCCTCTCCCGCTGCGGAGCACAGGCTCCAGACGCGCAGCCTCAGTGGCCACGGCTCACGGGCCCAGCCGCTCCGCGGCATGTGGGATCTTCACGGACCGGGGCACGAACCCGTGTCCCCTGCATCGGCAGGCGGACTCTCAACCACTACGTCACCAGGGAAGCCCCGAGAATGAGATTTTTAGCACATTGCCTTTTGTAATTAAATACACACACACACACACACACACACACACACACACAAAGCAATACCATGTATTATTCAAGTACGTATATGCATATGTCTAAATAAAAACAGGAGTCAGGGGGTCTGGAGTGGGGGAGATTGGAGCGGGGATCAGGAAGTAGGAGAGAAAACCATTATAAGATAAAAGAGGGGCCTTTTGGGGATTGATGATTGCATCAGAACTTGAGTAGAATTAATTCAACTCTGTGACCTGAAAGAGAAGAAAAGGAAGTAAAATCAAATTGGAATTTGGGTGAGTGAGAGATACCCTTATGGTAATAATCTTGAAATATTCTGCTTATATACCATATAATAAATCATTGATAAACTTAAATTCTTCATTATTTGTAATAGATTACTTGCCGCGCACTTCCCAGCTGTCAGGATCCCAGGGCTGAACGCCATAGTGGGAGCTGTTTGTGTTCAAATTCTTTGCCCAACATAATCCTACAGCGTGAATGTAGCCATAAAAACTAAAGAGAGACTACTACAATATTTGAAGCAAAATTAGGAGAGAGATTTGGAAAAGGTTTGCAATGATTATTCTATAAAGACCGAGTGTGAATACTTCTTTATCCATATTTTATTTCTTCCATCTAATATTTAAAATCTTCCCCTTATATTTGTAGAATGAGAAGCAGAAATCTAAATAGATCTCTAACATTATTTCCCTAATTTCCACAGCCTGCACCGCTTGGATGGATGTCAGACTCTAAATTCCAAATACAAATGAACAGGAGACAAAATCATTTTGTGGGATTCTAAAATGAAGTATTTCAGCGGAACACAGAGAAACAGTTAAACTTTGCAAAGCTGTGAAACTGGAGAGGGGGCTGTCCTCAAAATCTACCAACCAGAGACATGGAAGGAATTGCTTGCTTGAGATTCATTCGTGTCTCTCTCTCTCTCTCTCTCTCTCTCTCTCCCTCCCTCCCTCCCTCCCTCTCCCTCCCTCCCTCCCTCCCTCTCCCTCCTTCCCTCCCTCCCTCTCTCTCTCTCTCTCTTTCTCACCCTCTCTCCCCCTCTCTTTCTCCCCACCTATTTACACCAAACTTGCCTATCAATTTCATCAAAGAGACACTGGAACAGATTTCCTAATCTGCCCCCACTCCAAATTGATCAGTTAATCTCTGCGTGCTTGTTAGAGAACCATGTCTTTTCCTTTCATGTTCTGTAGCCCCAGTGAACTCCCTTTACTGTGGTGTACTTCTCAGAGGCATCCAGGAAGATGAGCATCCCTTACACAAATGGATTTTATTCAATGTGAATTTGGACTTTTTTTTTTTTAGCACACTTAACGGCAAGTACATTGTGCCACCTCTTTCTTCTGGGTCAGAATTGAGTAGGTTTTTTGTTTCTTATTTATCTACTACTTGTCATTTTGAAATACGAAATTCTTGGTCTCAAGCAGGCTTGCTATAGACTTACTTTATTCATTTGCTTGGACGGTCAGAATGAAACCGGTGAATAACATGGATATTTCTTCTGGTAATTGACCAGGAGGCAATGTGTGCGCCTTGAGGCTGTGGCTGAGATCACTCTTTGGATCTAAACTCATGAGCATTGTTAAGGACCAGAAGTACTTAGGAGGAAGTGGGGCCAGTGTCCTGGGTACAATCTAACTCCCTCTGAGGGGCTCCAACCACTTGCAGACCATTATCTCATTAGTTCTCAAAATATCCCAGTGAGGAAGAAGGGAAGGAAGATGCTAATGGTAATGAAATGCACTTTGCTAATGAAACAGTCACTTCCTTCGCCCCACCCCGAATCCCCAAACCCAGATGCAGAAACTGAGGCAGAGGGAGCTGAAATTGCTGGCCCAAGATGCCCAGAGAGAGTTGGCAGCAGAAGCAGGGCAGAGATGGTGGTGGTGGGGATGGAAGGCTGCCACCCAGCAAGCTAATGGAACCGTTTTTCTTTTTTAAGGAAATGCAGAAAGAAGGGCTAAATGACTCATTCAGGATAACAGCAAACTTTTATTTCTAAACCAGCACTGGGTGTGAATGGCAGGAAAGTCAGAAATGTGCTGAGAGGAGGGGTGGGCACTGGGCTGAGATAAAGCCAGGACGGGCTCTCAGAAATGGGCACTTGGGGTGTAGCTGGCCTCTTCTGCTGACTCAGAAATTTGGTCCATGTCTTTATAGACACACACAGCACATATGAAATTGACCTCATTTGGTCTAATTCCTCAGATCTTTAACTGAGGCCTTTGAGGCCATTTTCTTAAAGAACTGCTTTGATAAAGACTTTCATTTTTAAAGAAGCTGATTTGGTTTAAGTTTCTTCTCTGCTTTAAAATTATGAGCCAACATCTTATCAGAAAGTGTTTTGAGAGTCACCTAACTTGTGGAACTCAGGGTCTCCACTCCCAGTACACTGCCCAGTCCCCAGCCCTTCTCAGAGGCCCCCTGTGTTCCTTTGCTTAGATTTCATGGCCTTCATGTGCTCTCCTCCAGGCTCTATGAAATCTTTCTCCTTTGCAGGAGGGGTCACTAAGATACAAACGGCTGGTAAGACGTAGGTCAAGGAATGAATCTCTAATTGTGGAATTACAGGCATGTGTGAGAATTTGTGGGAAGAGGGAATTTTACAACATTCCACCAGGCAGCCTACTTGGGAAGGTCAACCCCATCAGGAAAAGATAGCAACGTGTTTGAAAAACACAGGTGCTGTTCTTTCCCCCTTAGAGTCAACTTACCCAACATGTTTAAAGTTGTTAATGTGAATGAATACACAGAGTTCATTTGCTCATTCATTCATTCAAGAGACTCAAAAATGAATTAAGTAATGGGCCTTAAAACCCAGGAGCTCACAGACATGTTATTGCAACAAATGACTGCAGCGCAAGCAGGTCATAAGAAGCATAATAGAGGTAGATAGAGAAAGCAGACATTTCTGGAATAAAAGTAGAGGTGTTCATGAGTTTAGAGATAATCAAAACTCAAGAAGACATTTATATGCTCCAAGTCCTAGGTGAAACAAGCAGGCATAATATTGAATGGAAATAAATATATGGTCCAGAATACTTTTTAAAAGACTGATGGGGCTTACCTGGTGGCGCAGTGGTTGAGCGTCCGTCTGCCGATGCAGGGGACACGGGTTCGTGCCCCGGTCTGGGAAGATCCCACCTGCCGTGGAGCGGTTAGACCCGTGAGCCATGGCTGCTGAGCCTGCGCATCCGGAACCTGTGCTCCGCAACGGGAGAGGCCACAACAGTGAGAGGCCAGAGGACCGCAATAAAAAAATAAATAATAAACATAAAAATATGAAAAGACTGATGGAATAATTTCGAGATCAAGGGTATCTGTTGATATGACATGGTTGGCTAGAGCACAGACCATGAGTTGAATGGCCTGTGTTCCAATCATGCCTTTGCCATTTGCTTCTTCTATGATCGTGGGCAGATTTCACCTCTCTGCTTCAGTGTCCTCTTCTGTAAAATGGAAGTAATAACGGGTCCTGTCTGAAAAGGTTGTTGGAGGATTAAATGAAATCGTACATTTCAAGAGCTTAGAGACTTGCCTGGCAAAAAATCAGCACTCAGTAGGATTTAACAACTATTATTATTACTCAAAAAGGGTTCTTTTAGAGAAAGCGAAAAAGAAAGATCTCAAACTTTTATTTTATAGCTTGCCCGGCTGTATTCGGCGATTTTCTGATAAGCTCACTAGATTGCACACTGCTCTCGCAGGGGACTAAGAGGCAACAAGGTAAATCATTACCTTTAGAGCTGATAGTCTGTCCAAAAAAGAAAGGGGTTGTGTCATCCCAGAGTTCTTGATCAGCAAGAAATGAAAACCTGGAACTGATTGGACACATACTGTGAGGAAGGCACATGTTAGGAAACCTAGAAAAGAGCCCACTGTGTTTCTGTGACATGTGACCTTTCCAGGGAGGACCACTCCTGACAGTGAGAGGCTCTGCAAAACAAACTCCTCCCTGCCATCACAACAGGTTCCAAGGAGGGAGGAAGTAGGGGAGTATTTAAAGACTCCAAGGTAGCTGTGGACTGAATGAGCTCAGGCTTTAAAAAGACTCTTGCAGGGACTTCCCTGGTGGCACAGTGGTTAAGAATCCGCCTGCCAATGCAGGGCACATGGGTTCGAGCCCTGGTCCGGGAAGATCCCACATGCCGTGGAGCAACTAAGCCCGTGTACCACAACTACTGAGCCCGCATGCCACAACTACTGAAGCCCATGCACCCTAGGGCCCGTGCTCCGTAATAAGAGAAGCCACCGCAATGAGAGGGCAGCTCACTGCAACAAAGAGTAGCCCCCATTCGCTGCAACTAGAGAAAACAGCAAGGAAGACCCAACGCAGCCTAAAAAAGGAAAAAAAAAAAGACTCCTGCAGAAAATTGAGGAAAAGCACACTACCCAGAGTGACTACAAGAGGCATGTCAGGGAGGGGAGCTGAGGTGTGCAAAACACTCCAAAAGCCACAAAAAGGGCTTACAGCTGTCTCAGGCAAGATCAGGGAGGGAGAAAGAGACCCAGAGCTTGGAGTAGATGGTGAAATGGAAGCTCGACGGCCTAGTGAAGGCAGCGTCGGGCGAGACCTACTTCTGTCTGCTTCCTCTGACAAGGAGGAGGGTGGAACAATGCAGAGAAAGAATGAGCGCTGCTAAGTGACGGTGGAAGCTGATGAGCTTTTAAGAAATGTGCAGCTATTCTGAATTCAGATCTCAGGAATAAACGAATTATGCTGCAAATTACCGAGGCAAATTGCAGATGAGACTCTGAAGTTGTGACTGGTTGAAATTAGAAGAATATTAGAGACAGGGAGCTGTGTTAGGAAAAAAAATGCTGGCCGGCTTACAGGCATTCACTTTTCGAAATGGAGAGGAAGTTGATTTTACACACTATGGGCAGGTCAGCATGTTGTCCATCTTGGACTTGGTTATGGAAGGGTTAATTTGTGAGCACCTTGAAGAGAATGTGGTGATCACTGGAACATGGGGTGGGCAGGGGACGGACAAGAAGCTTTCCCCTCCCCCAACCTCCTCCTCCTCTTTCCCCATTTCCCTTTGGCATTCTTGGGCCAAAGTCCTGAGAAATCAACTGGTGAGAGAGAAACGTGGCAACAGAGTTTGTCGGTAGCTGTCACTTCCTGGGATGCAGACAAAATTCCAAGGGCCCACAGCCAACTACCACATCATACGCGGAACAAGGGAAGAAAGAAGCAGGGAATGTTCGGCTGGCAAGATGAAACGTTAGAGGCCACCTTGATTGGTCTCCACATTGGAAAGGCCGGCAGGTAAGAGCACCCGTCCACTCACTCTCCGGGACTCACTCACTTTTCAACTTGCCTGTGGCCGTTACCTATAGTAAGAATTACATTTTATATCGCAACCCACATATGTAACTGAAATAATCATTCCAGAAAACATTAGTACTCTTACTATGTTCAACTTATTTCGATGTTTTCTGTTCTAGTCTGGCCTTGTCTAGTCTATTCCTTTTCATAAAAAAATGGTTGTTGAGCCTATAAATTGATTTCCTGACTTATTAGTGGGTTGAACTTCATAGCTTAAAAGTCCATGTCTTAGGGACTAGAGCTGGGACCCACAGATGGATGCTACAAGGTGCGAGTTATTGCTTCAGGATCACAAAGAACTTCTATCAGGCGGAGGTGACAAGAGATGACGTTTTGTCATCTCACAATATTCAAACTTAGGCTGAATGAAGGCGTGATGAGAGCAGTGAAGAAAGGACTCAGACATCAAATGGGGACTGAATTAAATCATCCCCCAGATCCTTTCTGTGTCTGAGATGCCGTGGTTGGATTAGTGAGTGCCGTAGTTGGGATTGGCTACTAAAGAGTTCCTGCCGTTTCAGGCCACATTAACAGAAGCATGGTGTACGTTTCTCGGGAGGTGAAGGAGGCACTGCTCCCTGCTATTAAAACTGCAAATTGGAGTATCAGAACCAGTCTGAGATCTCATTTGGAGATATACTCTTGAAGTTATTCACTCATTTGTTCATTTGTCCAACAAATATTTATGGTGTGTCTAGTACAGGCCAAGCACCGAATTGGGCTCTGGGAATATAAGGTTGACACAGCCCCGGTCTAAAGGACCTCACTGTCTAGTGAGGAAGAGATGATCGTTCAATATATATTTTATGAGTGCCTGACTATCTGACAGTCACTGCTTTAGGGGCTGGGGATGTGTCAGTGCATCAGTGCAAATATTTAAAAAAACCCCGCCCTCATGGAATTTACAGATTATACACAACAAGCACACAAATAATCAATCGATTCTGATTGTGGTTAAGTACAGAGAAGCCAGAAAGGGTGCTACCTAAGCGCAGGACTCAGGGATGTATCCCTGAAGAAGTGACATTAGAACTGCCACCTGAATGGTGAGTATTGCTAGTTACAAGGAGAGTGGGAGGGATGATTGGGAAGGGAACAGCAAGCATCTTGGATATGAAAGAAATCTAGGCTGCCGGGATGCAGAGGGGGAGGGGGGGAACTGACCCCACAAGGTCAAGAAGTGGGATTTGATCTTGGGAGCAAAGGGAAACCATGAGAGTGGTATGGAGCTACAGAGGGACACAGAGATACAGAGAGATCTAGAGATATAAAGAGAGATGGAGAGATGGAGGTGTACAGAGAGAGAGACAATGGATTTGAGAGATGTGTGGGATGTAGAATTAGCACGACCAGGTGTGAGGATGGGCTGGAAGGAGGAGACAAGGAAGACCCCTGTGTTTCCGTCTTGAGCAGCTCGTGGTGATGGTGGGGTGGGGAGGGAAGAAGTCTTATTCACGGAGATGGGGAGCAGAGGAGACGGAGCCGTGGCTGGGAGAAGACGAGGGCAGTTGGTGGCATCTTTGCTCATGTAGCTTCATGTCCTTAAAATACCACCATGCCACTTGTCTGCTGGGAAAACACCTGCTTCTCCTCCAACACCCACAAAGCCTGTCTTAACCCTCCTCTTTGCCAGACAGACACCCTTCCCACTCTGTAGCCCAATTTCGTCCCTTGCAAACTTTGATCACTGCCTCAACCACACTTCATCACATTTACTTGTTTGCCTATAATAATGAGTACTCGTGAGCAGTCTGCCAGCCAGGCACTGCTCTACACCCTTTACAGCTACTGCCTCATTTAATCCTCACGGCAACCTTTATGGTCAACGCCGTTACTCCCTCCAGTTCACTGGGAAACTGAGGCACAGGCAGGTCTGGTAACTTCCCCAGCAAACGGGTCACTGCTTGTCCGGGCAGAGCTGGGATCCAAGAGCCCAGGCAATCTGGCTCCTGGGTCCATCCTCTTAACCACTGTGTGTATCCACTGTTTTTCACTGGATTATAGATCCTTGAAGTTCGGAACCACATAAAAGTAATTTTTTAAAGAAACACATTTTGAGAGCTTTAATGAACAAAATAAGAAAAATAAACACAACTGCAACTTATAAACAAAACAAAATGAGCAGTTATCCAGATCGTTTTTCCCTCCTACAAATGCCCCAAATTTTGTTTGAAAATCAAGGTGTAATTACTATCATAGAATTCTTGAGTTAGATCGGCTCCTACCACCTAGTTTTAAAGAAGAGGAGTTGAGGCACCTCCTGAAAGGTGAAATGCCCAAGGCTGGAGTGTGTGCGATGCTGAAGGGCAGGACCAGGTGCCACCTGTTTCTAATCGTGATTCCAGTGCCCTGGAGCGAGCGGCACAGGGAGGCCTCCTCAGGTGGGTGTTGCACCCTGCCTGTAACCTGCTCTCAATCTGGGTCCCTTCTTCTCCTCTCTGAACCTTTTCCTGCAGGCACGTGGGCACTGGAATGTAATCTACATCAGGGTGGGGATCCTTGTTTTGTCCACTGATGTACCCCGATACCTGAAATCAGCCTGCTGCACCATCTACTCTCTAAGTACTGGATGAGCCACTGTTTTCTGAACACATGCTGAGTTTTCCTGACCCCAGGGCTTTAAACAGGAGTCACGCTAAAAAAAAAATGTTAAAGAAAAGAAAAAAAAACCCTCTTAATTCTCTCCAACTCTCCCAAACCTATCCCATTCTTTAAGTTCAAGTTCAAATTTCCTTTTGTGAAATCTTTCTGAAATGCTCCCTTCCCTTCCTCTGAATTTCTACCATGTCTCTGTGTATTTTTTGTTGTCGCTTGGTGATGAGAACATTCAAGATCCAGTCTCTTATTTTTTTAGAAAAAAAACCTTCCCAGTGCCCAGCACAGCTGCTGGACCATCAGAAGTCCTTAAAAAGGTTGGTTAGGGTGAATCAATGATATGAAAACATTGTTCACACGTTTTAAGAGGGGTTGGGATTGCTGACGTGACCCAAAAGTATGGGGTCAACAAAATTTCTCTATAAAGAGACAGAGAGTAAATATTGTAGTAGCCTTTGCAGGCTGGGAGGTTTCTGGAGCAACCACTCAACTGTATAGTGTGGAAGCAGCCACAGAAAATATGAAAATGAATGCATGTATCTCAATAAAACTTTATTTGTGGATATTGATGTTTGAATTTTGTATAATTTTCAGGTGTCATAAAACACTAATTAAAATAATTTAAAAAAAGCTATTTAAAAATGTGAAAACCATTCTTAGGCCGCAGACTGTAAAAACCAGGCATTGGGGTGAATTGGGCCTTCGGGCCATAGTTTGCCAACCCCTGCTCTGGACAGAGGCCTGGACCCCACGGTAGAAGTGAGTTTTGATTCCATGGAGTTCATGTCGGCCTCATTACCCTCAACAGGAGGGGCTACTCATGTCCTAGCTGCTCTCATAGGAGATTTCCAAGCAGAGGTCTGGGGATTTTCCGGGAGGATATAGAGGAGACACCCACTGGGCGACCGGGGCAGGAGGTGTGACGCGAGATGACCTCTAAAAGCCCTTTCCTCTTCTCTATGAGATTCCACACAGCAGCTTCCAGGGCTTTGAAGTAAAGCCACAGGAGCCAAACTGATTGGAGGGAAGGTCATTCTGAATTAGTGGAAAGGTCTGAGTTATAAAATGGTTTATAAGGAATGATGCCTCATTGCATTCAAGGACATTCGGCAATCAAATGAACACTTAACAAAGGGCTGTCAATAATCCATTTGAATTTCACTTTGTATTTTTCAAAGTGCTTTCCAGTACATTATCTCCATTGATCCACCTAGGAACCCTAGGAGACAGACAACCCCATTTTACGGGCGAGGTCAGATAGCGCTCGGTCTGAGATGGCTCAGAACCAGGTCCGTGCTGCTCCATGTAGCCTGCACCGGCTGCTGCTGGAGACAGAGAAATGACAGCTTTATATTTTGTATCGAGGGTACTCTATAACGAGTCTTAAGAATCTCATTTCTTTTTTAATTAATTTATTTATTTATGGCTGTGTTGGGTCTTCGTTTCTGTGCGAGGGCTTTCTCTAGTTGCGGCGAGCGGGGGCCACTCTTCATCGCGGTGCGTGGGCCTCTCACTATTGCGGCCTCTCACGTTGCGGAGCACAGGCTCCAGACGCACAGGCTCAGTAGTTGTGGCCCACGGGCCTAGTTGCTCCGCGGCATGTGGGATCTTCCCAGACCAGGGCTCGAACCTGTGTTCCCTGCATTGGCAGGCGGACTCTCAACCACTGCGCCACCAGGGAAGCCCCAAGAATCTCATTTCTATTTGTATGAAGAATAAATATTCCTAACTCATGCTTGTTTTTAACCCCTGAGAATCTACTAGAAACATGGCCACATACCCAGATGAGCATGTAGAGTCTTTCCAACTATATTAATAAAACGTCGAAAGAGTTCATTAAAAGCTGACAGGCTAGAGAACTGTTGTTCACCTGCTCCCTTAGATCAGGATGAAAAAGGTGTTTCTGCTCTGAGACCTCACACGGGGAGCTGAATTTTGCCCTCATACACAGCACGAAGGTAAACGTCCTTCCCAAGTCTGAAGGGTCAGAAATGCATTTTGAATTAGAAAGACTTCTGAGGGTCCCGAAATCTTCCTTCTGGTAAATTAGTAGTTTAGAGCGTTAGAAAGAGCATCTCGCACACGGTTGGGAATCTGATCCAGTTGCCTTGTGGTGGTTTTCCTTCCTCCCCGTCCTGGAAAGTGTGACTTGGGAGGAGGGCGGGCAACACAGCAGCAGCTAGCCTGCAAGTCCTGGTGATCTGGGGGATAAATCTGCTTCCCCCCCCGCCTCAACATGGGGCTCTCGTCAGCATTTTCCTGCCAAATTAGGCTTTGGCACAGCTAAGGGTGCCTTGGCAAACTTTTAAAATTTCCCAAGAGCAACTTCCTGGTTCTTAATTAGGCCTTTTATTCCTAGATGTCTATATTTAACTGTGCTCTGTTAGCGCTGACCCCTTTTGGATACTGCCAAGAACTTGAGGGAGGTGGCCGCCGAGTCTAGACAGGGCAATTATTCAGATAACTAAGTTCTCCAAACCTTATTCTTAAAGTAAGACACTCTAAGGAACGGTTCCGTTATCCAGTGATTCCTCGTTGAATTCATTAGTTAACTGCTCTGCGCCTTCCTTCCCTTTGCCCAAGGAAGCAGAGAGCAAACCCTTCACCCACGGAGGGATACAGGCCAGCTCTGTCGGGGTCTCCCCCGTGAACTTGGCAGATGGAGGACAGAGCGGAAAAGATGGAGTGAAGAAGGGGCCTAGATGTTCTCAGCTGTGCACCAGGAAACTGCAAGAATGTCCATTCCACCCTTGTTTGTAAAAGAGAAAACTCGAAAATAACCTGAGCGTGTATCACAGGAGAAATGGGTCTATCTATTGTGGTACATTCATTCATACAAGGGAATACAATTCAGCTGTGTGAAAATGAATGCACTAGAGTTATGCATGTGGATAAATCTCAAAAACATATTGCTGAGTGCAAAAAGCAACTTGCACGAGGATACCTGCTATATGAAAACATTAGTAAAAATTTAAAACATCAATGATAATTATACTGTGTATTATTTATGAATAGCCTATACAAAGTACCCACATTTAAAAAATTCATAGTAAATCAAATTAAAAAAAAACTCCAACAGATCCATTTTTTTTCTTTTTAAATGAAAGAAAGAAAATACATGATAATGCCACATATTAAGTTCAGGAGAGTGGTCACCTCTGGGGAGGGGACAAAGAGTCAGTCTGGGCAGGGTTCACAGTCTTCTGTTGAGTCTGTAGTGTTTGTTTTTTTTCAGCTGGGTGGTAAATTCATGGGGAGTTTCCATGTTATTATTAGCTGTACTTTTTCGTGTGCCTGGAATCGTTCATTAAAAATGCAGGGGGTCTCAAAGGAGAGTTGGGGCCTCTGTTTGTTGGGGATGGGGTGGAGTGACAGGAAACATCTCAGGAGAGAAGAGCCTATGGCTTCTTTCCTCGCTGAGCTGTAGTCAAGTACCCTTTTAGGAAAACAAGAGTGCTTCTGGATAGCTCTGGATGGAAGTGCAGAGAACAAGATTCTAGAACCAGTTCTGCCTCTCTCAGGATCTGAGAGATGGGCAATGAGCCCTTGCCTTTCTCAGGTCCCTCCTTTGGAATGGATCTTGCCAATTCTAGCTGTCTTTGGTTGTTGGAAGCCTTCCCGAGGCAGCCTTGTGGAGAGTCAGTCCCACTGGTGTTGGCTGCTCGAGATACAGGGTGGGGGTGGGCGGAGTGGGCTTATAAATACTGGACAGAGTTGAGTTAATAATTTGCTTACATAACCCTTTGTGCCTTGCAAATGACCCTGGGGAATAATTACATGGATGGAGAGGGTTTTTGTTTGTTTTATTTTGTTTTTTGCTTTTGTTTTGGAGAATTTTGAGCATACATAAGATTAGATTCTACTACCCCTATTTTTAAAAGTACCCATCAGCCAGCACCCAAAACCATAAACTTATGGTCAGTCTTGCCCCAACTATCTACTGACCCACCCACTAGGACTTCTCATATCATTTTGAAACAAATCTCAGACAAAAGACCAGGTAATAGGCAGAGTTCTCCAGAGAAACAGAACCAATAGGATATCTGTATCTAACATCTTTCTATATCTATCTATCTGGATATATTTTAAGAAATGGGCTTGTCCAGTTGTGAGGGCTAGAGCTGACATTGCAATCTTGAACCTAAAGTCTGCAGGGTGGAAATTCAAGCAGGGTTTCTTCTATATTGGAGGCTTGAGGCAGAATTGCTTCTTCTGGAAATCTCAGTATTTGGTTTTAAGGGCTTCAGCTGATTAGATGAGGCCCACCCACATTATGGAGGGCACTCAGTTTTACTCAAAATCTACTAATTGAAATGTTAATCACATCTAAAGAATCATCTTCACAGAGACATTCATATTGGTGTTTAACCAAACTGCTGGGCACC
Organism: Delphinapterus leucas; assembly: GCF_059928025.1. Taxonomy (NCBI): domain Eukaryota; kingdom Metazoa; phylum Chordata; class Mammalia; order Artiodactyla; family Monodontidae; genus Delphinapterus; species Delphinapterus leucas. The sequence goes on from NC_143133.1 coordinate 106,023,291, forward strand.
ATAGCCTAGCAAAGTTGATGCATAAAATTTACTATCATGAACTATTTTATTAGTAACTATTTCAGTATGTATATCAAAAATAAGAACTCTTTTTTTAAACAACTGTAATATTATCACACAAGATAAAATTAACCATTATCTTAAAATCATCATTAATCATTCAATTAAATCAATGCTTAACTTTCCAGTTGTCTCATAAATGTCATACTTTTTATTTTTACAATTTATTTTAGTTAGAATCCAACTAAGGTCTACACCTTGTGATTGGTTAAGTATGTGTTTTACATCTTTTAATCGACAGGTTCACCTAATATTTCTCTTTCTTCCTTGCAATTAATTAAAAAAATATTATTTGTCCTATGGAAGCTCTCACAGTCTGAATTTGCTGGTGGCATTCTCTCAGTGTCATTCATTATGTTCTTCTATCCTCTGTGTTTTTTGTAAGCTGGTAGTTATATTTAGAGGCTCAACCAGCCATTTAAAGAGACATCTTGGGACTTCCCTGGTGGTCCAGTGGTAGAGAATCTGCTTTCCAATGCAGGGGACGCAGGTTCGATCCCTGGTCAGGGAACAAAGATCTCACATGCTTCAGGGCAACTAAGCCCATGCGGCACAAATATTGAGCTCGCACGCCTCAACTAGAGAGCCTGCATGCTGAAAACTACAGAGCCCATGCACCCTGGAGCCTGCACACTACAACTAGAGAGAGAAAACCTGCACGCCCCAACTAGAGAGAAGCCCTGTGCCACAACTAGAGAGAAGCCCACGCGCCTCAACGAAGATCCCCCCGCCGCAGCTAAGACCCGATGCAACCAAAAATAAATAAAGTAAATTAAAATAAATAATAAATCTTAAAAAAAATACATCTCTGCATAATTTTAAGAGCTCACTGAAAAATTCTTTATTACCCATTCTGCAAACAAAACAAAACAAAACAAACAAAAACAATATGCCTCTCCTATTAGCTTGCTGAGAACTAAAATTGTGCTGCTAGAAATGATTTTGTTTTAATTCCCAATTAAAAGGCAATACTCCTAGAAAAGGGAAAACTTAATTAGATTTTTATTCTTGAGTATAAATGCTTTTATGAAGTCCTTTTCTGAGCCAGTTTCTGAACGTGAGGGAGGAGAGAGGGATGTGGGTGAGAAAAATACATGGGCAGTGGTGTGCATTTCATATCCAGGGGACAGTGGTATCACTATTGGGACACAGTCAGTTCTAATGGGGCTCAGCCTTGGCTATGAAGCATTTACTGTGCTATGGACACCCTATTCAGTGCTTTCAAGCAATTATTTTGTTTCAGTCTTATAAGAACTCCGGGAAGTGAGTAGAATTTATAGCCATTTTAAAGATAAAAACACTGAGGCTCAGCCAGGCTTAAGTAACTGGTTAAAGTTACGTGGCTCAGAAAGGCAGCACTGGGGATTCCTGCCCACATCCCTAGCCCCTGTGCTCCTTCCACTAACCCGTAGCTGACACCGCCCCCACCCTTCATTGCTTCCAGCTTTGGGCTGGCTTGACAGGGGAGATGAGAGGTGGCCCCCCAAACATGGGTGCTTTCCCATCTCCAGTGTGGCCTCTTCCTGGACACATTCTGGGGCTCGTGCCCAGAGCTGGGTCATTTCAGAGGGCATTCAGGGATCTGCCCAGTGGTCTCTGAGTAACAAGACTGTTTTGCTTCCTTTTTTTTTTTTTTCCGCCCTTTCCTGGGAAAGAAGATGGGAACGCTATCTCTGGAAACCCAGCCTGCTGATTAGACAGAAAAGATGCTTATGACTTCCGTGGTGCTCCCATGAGTCAGCCGTATTTTGAAAAATAAATTGTATTTGTTTAGTGCACGAATGAAATTGTAAGACTAACAGACATTTTTTTTTTAAAAAGGCAGTCTCCCAGAATTCCATCACCCCAACAAAATCAGCAGTCTCCTTTTCTTGGCGTTCCTTGTCAGCCCCTGGCTGGACGCACATGCTGGTTCGGTTCCTCTCTGAGCCTACGGAACAGCTGGAAGGAGTGAGGAGAGACAGATGTGCCCTCCTCCTTCTCCTCCGATGCCCGGCCAAGTTGCTCAACCTGAAGCATTAACCTGTAAGACTCTGCATCTCAGGAGCCAAGGAGAGGGACCAGCAGAGCCTTATTAACTTACAGCTTCCTCGTTTTCTTCTGCTGGCCTCTTTGAGAACGCAGCCATGAATCTTCGTAAGGTAGCTCTTTCTTTTAAAACCAGAAAAGGCAGCTCAAAACTAACAAAGGTAATTGAGAAAGGAGAAGGAAAGTGCCAAGCAAATCTGATTTTCCTTCACACGGACATAATCCCAGCTGCAGCTTTTATTCCTGGGTGACTACAACCTCATTATCTAGAAAAATGTGTTTTGTAGGCAATCTCAACATTCTAAGACAAAAGCAAGTGTGTGGAACCAGTTGAACCTTGGACCACTTTCAGCTGTTTATTCATATTATAGCTGTTCAGTGCATGCCTGAGGTAGACCACTGCTAACCTTGATCAATTTTGTGCATATTTCAAGAGTTAAGTTATGCTAGGCACAATCTCGGGCTTTAGCCAGCTAAGAGGAGGGTGAAGTTCATTTACTCTCAAGACCTATGTACTGTAATACCTTTGAGACATCCTTAAGGAGAAATGCAACAAGAAAAAGAAAGTTAAGTTTTTGAAAGAAGTCATTTGTCTTTAGCCGATTTCATCTGGGTATGACACGGGTTGCTGCAGACATAAAACTGTCTGGAGCCTGGCTTCGGGGTTTAGAATGATAAAATATTCATGGCGTATAATTTTGCATAATTTGTTTAGCTACCAAGACATAATTTAGTTATTTGGTGCATGAATCCTTCAGAAGGCCTAAAGAAGAGAAAAACGGACTTTAGGAAACTAACTCCAGCTTTGATGCAAAGATAGACAAGATGAGCGCATCCTGCAGTGCCCTGTGTTCTCAACACACGCACGCACACACACGCACACACACACGCACACACACGCACACACACACACACACACACGCACACACACACACACACACGCACACACACGCACACACCCCATCTGCCTATATGATTCTTCCTACTGATCCTTAGCGTTGTTTTATCAGGCATTTTACATATATAGTCACCTAGCTCCGTTCTGCATGTGATTGCTTATGAACCCAAAGGAAAGAGCTACAGAGCTAGTCTTCGATTTCAGCAAGGTGCATTTAGATTATAAAATCCCTTGATCATAAGGCCGATGCAATAACAAACATGATAACTGATTTATTCAGAGCACTAATAACTCATCTCTGTGTCCAGTGCTGTGCGAGCACCGATGGGTGTATCTGTCAGAAGTGGTCCCTGTCCCCGGGGCATCTCACGGCTCAGTTGAGACAAGATACATAAACAAGTAAAACCAGAGAACAACCAGCTCGGAGGCATTGTTTAAGCAAGTACAGGCTGGTGCGGCAGAGCCCTCACACCGGAGATGCAGAAGAAATGCAAGAAGAGAAGATGATTGTTCTCTGTACCCTTATTGCCCTGCCCAGGTCGCGCTCCTGTCCCCTCCCCCCAGATCCCACGCTGTGACGTGGGCCCCCCATCTCCGTGTTTGCAGTCTGGCCCGTTCCAACCCATTCTCCATATTGAAATAGTAGAGGGTCTCTCTAAAGGCAAATCTGACTACGCCGTTTCCCTTGAACTTGAGAAAAAGCCCTGTAGCTTGGTGTACAAAGTCCAACCCCCCCGGCAGAAGGGCCTGCCTTTGCCTCAAAAAATCAGCCTTGCTTCCTTCCCACCTCAGAGCTGATCTTCTCTCCACTTACCCTGTTCTCACCCCCTTCATCCCCAACCTCCAATTCCTCTTCCATTTCAGCAAAGGCTTTCTCCCTTCTAGGAAGGCTCCTCTAACTCCCTGAGCCTGGGCTATGCTCCCTACTGCCCCCAGGCTCTGGAACTTTCCTCCCGCCTACACTCTGTACAGACCATCTCAGAGTCAGTAACTGGAAAGCAACAAAGTGAGAAAGAGCTCTGAAGTCAGACGTCTGGGTTTGAAACCAAGACCCATCATTGACTCGTTTTGTAATCTTTTTTGTTGTTGTTGCAATATAGTTGATTTACAACATTATGTTCGTTTCAGGTGTGCAACATTGTGATTCAATATTTTTACAGATTATACTCCAGTTAAAGTCATTATAAAATATTGGCTGTATTCCCTGTGACTAGCTTTGTAATCTTAAGGTAATTTGTTTATGTTCCCCGTGTCATCATTCTTTCATCTGTAAAATGGGGATAATTATGGTATCTACAGTCAGGGGCTACTGTGATGTACAGATGAGATTGTACATGTGAAAGTACTTAGACTGGGGCCTGGCATGTACTCAGTCCTCTATAAACGTTAGCTGTTTTAGGATAATGCTTGCTAATTAAGGTAATTGCAATGATTTGCGATATGTATACATATATGTATAGACATGCAGATATATATACATACATGTCTATAACATAGAATGTTGTGTTATAGCTAAACGATCTTAGCTATTACTGTGACAGTTACTGGTTTGTATCTCCCTCAGCACTGTAAACCCCTGCTCCCCCATTGAGCAAGCTGCAGCAACCGCTCCCAAGGGCTGACGATAAACGCCTAGCTTGCCTGTACCCCTCACGGTCTGCTGTTTGGGGGACTCTCTTCTAAAGGGGAAGGGCAGGGGCCAGGCTGGTTTGTGACTGTGTCTCTGGTTCTGAGCATGGCGGCGCCTGGGATGGGCTCGATGCTTAATAATTATTTTATTAATGAATGGATGTACTGAGTTGTGTAAGGCTTCTTACAGGAACAGAATTTTTGACAGAGAGTGGAAGAAAATGTAGGATTGAGTTTGTCAGAGGAAAATGGGGAACCTGCCCGTGGGAACAGCATGAAGGGGCCAAGGAGCAGAGTGTGCGTGGGGTCAGGAAACGGCACCTGCATGTCTTGTGCTGTTCAAATCGTTTTCTATGCACACGTCACTTAAACCCGTACACCCGGAGTGCCTGACTGGAGAAGATAGCTGGTCTATTAGAGCACTGAATGCGGGGCAGTAAAAATAGAGATGGGGAAAAGCACAAAGGAAGAACGGTAGAAACGAGAATTCTACATGTAAGCAAAATAGCTTTGATTGCAAAATGACTACCATAAAATTGTAATTCCATATGAATTTTAAAACTAACCTTTTACAGATTATAACAGTAATACATATTCATTGCAGTGAATTTGAGATGTGCAGAAAAGCAGACAAAAAATAAAAATTACCCATAATCCCACCACCCAAAATAACCACATTGATGTAGTTATGCCTCTAGGTTTTTTTTTTGCCTGTGCACGTGTACATTAGTGAATATAAAATTTTGCATCTTTATCCCTTTGTTGTCAGGAATAGCCTCGTCCAAACCCCTCATCCTGTGTTTAATTTTGCTTCATCGGGGTCTGGGATTGCAGACAGGTTATTACAACTGGGGCCTGAGAGCAGTTAGAGAAAAGTCTGCTCCCTGCTGGGCCTTTAGTGGCTGGGGACGGGTATCTCCCTGCTGGGAGAAGCCATGGTCACTGTCAATGTACAACTATTTCTAGGTAGCCCCTGGCTGGTGTCCTGCTGTGGATCCTGAGGTGACACCCCTTCTACAGCCAGGCCCATTGGAACTCAGCTTGCTTTGCCTGCCTCTCTCAACCTTGACCTTCTGGCCAGTGGGCTCAACTGTTGGACTTTTTTTTTTTTTTAACATCTTTATTGGAGTATAATTGCTTTACAATGGTGTGTTAGTTTCTGCTTTATAACAAAGTGAATCAGCTACACGTATACATATATCCCCATATCTCCTCCCTCTATCTGTTGGACTTTTGAGTTGGGACTAGTATGATCTTGGTGGGGTCATAGAACCTCTTCTAGGTTGTGATGATCCAGGGCCTGGACTTGGCAGATGGATTCCGTGTGTGTGTGTGTGTGTGTGTGTGTGTGTGTGTACAAGTGGGCGCGTGGACTCAGTGTTAGTTCTTGTCTGCCCCTGGCCTGTATCATGGGAGTAGGTTGAAGTTACCACCCCCATCCCCTTCCCTGCACAGGCTCCCCTCCTGGACCACCCAGTGATTGGATAGAGATGAGACCAGGACTCCATGCTCAAGACAAGAGTTCACAAGTGTGGACTGATTTCGGAAACAAGGGCGCATCCCAGATCTCACAACTGTGATGTCTAACCTGGACCAGCAGCTCTGCTTCTTTGCTCCAAGTCTCTGTGCAGTGGGTTCCAGCTCCTGAATGATCACGGGGCTGAGGTCACAGTTTGTCCTGAGCCTGGGCCACGACTGAGCTTGGGGTGGGCCCCTCGGTGAGAGTCAAAGCACCGCAGGATTGAGGGGAGGAGGGCTCCCAGAGCAGAGAGGCAGCCCACTCTCAGCAAGAAGGGGTGTTAGAAATTATAATCTGCCTTCCCATGCAGTGTGAGGATCCCTTCTGTAAATCTCCTGGCAGAAGATCATGCAGACTCTCCTTGGACACATCTGGGGATGAGGGGCTCACTCATCACTCAGAATGATGGGAAATTCTTCCATATTAAGCTGAAATGTGTTTTGGGGACCATCCATGCAGATGCCCTAGTTCTGCCCTGGGAGTGGCGGACAGCAGACCTGGCTGGTCCCTATGGACATGTGGGCAAACGGTAGCTCCATTTCTCCTTCTAGGCCAGGAGTGAGCTTTCTGCCCTCCTCTGAGCGCCAGCCTGGCAGAGAAGTGAGGCTGGGATAGATGGGATCCAGGAACAATATAACTGTTACCAACTCTGGCCACAGTGGAGGCGTGGGGTTTGCTTTAGGCAAGCAGAGGCAGGTGTGGGATAAAGCCCCAAGCCGGGAGCCTGGCAGGACCAGAGAGACAGAACACTTTCATCCTCTGGGTGGCCTGTAGCCCTACTGGATGAGGCGTTTGCTAAAATCAGGGGTGACTCCCTCCTCTGCATCAGGCCTAGTAGCTGGTTCTTTTAGTAATAAACTATGATTTAAAAATTTCATGACTCCAGGAGATTTATATGGAACAGCCCTTCCTCTCCTTTATTCTCTAGGCAAAACAAAATGATACAATTATTTAGCTTGTTTGTTTCTGCCTTCTACTTCTGAGTTAAAGTTTTTTCATAGGTCTCAGCAAGCTTTAACCCCTCCCCTTCTGTTTGGGAGGTGGACACACAGCCTGTGGTCCCAATGGGACGTTGGTTTCAGAGTATCTGACCCCTTTTATCATCTTTAGGGCAGAAATAATTGGTGGGTGTGGCATTTTCTCACAACCCATTACTTCAGTGAAGGGTTTCCTGGGCAGGTCACTCCCTGTTCTTTTGTAACGATATTAAACAGTAAGCAATTTTCCAACTGTGATTTCTAACATTAAATTTATATATAGACCATTTATTGCAGTAAAATAAAATTTAGCCTTCAGAGATAGCACACACAAATTTTGGTGGGACTCTAAAATAGTAGTTAAAAGTTTCAGTCAGTTACTTACATCACTTTCCATCTTTTCCTAAGAGGGAATTAAAACATATGGTATCAAAGGGGCATCAGACCACACTGAATAACTGACCAAAGGCCTCCTGGAATGCTATCAAAATCTGACTGCAGATGGGATCAAGCTAGAAACCATACCATCCAGCCTAAGAAAGGACAGTTCCCAGCTAAGAGAAAAAAGGGACAATTCTATTAAAGATCAGGCGGATTGATTTTATGAGAGTGGCAATGAGGAAGACTCTGGGCTTTGGAGCAGGAATCAGAATACCTAACTTGGCTGTCAAGAAAGATCTTCTTGAAGACACATTGGAGGACTGGGGGCAGAGAGACCATTTATGAGGTGTGTTAGTTAAGCTACAGGTTAGCTGCTGTAACAATGAAACCCCAAAACACAGTGCCTTAAACAACACAGATGTGGTATCTTATATCCTGTTTGGTGTGATGGTTACATGGGGACATACAAATGCCAACACATAGTGAAGAGAACCCCTAAGATCTGTGCATTTGGGGGGCATTAATTATACCTCAGTTAACAACAAATAGACATTCATTTCTCTTTACCACAATAGTCCAGAGGTGGGTAGCTCAGTTCTGTTTCCTGGCCAGTTGGCTATTGTGAACATGTAACTCCATCTCTGCTGTGTAGTAAGAGGGATGAGGGTGGAGGAAACCCAAGGCAAGTGGCTCATCTTTAGGTGGAAGCTGACTTGGAATTGGACACATCACTTCTAGTCATATGCCACAGGCCCAGACTGGGTCACAAAGTGACGGAAAAGCTTGAGAACTACAGATCTGAGCTGAAAAGCCATGTGACCAGCTGAAATTCCAGAGAATGGAGGTCTATCCGAGTACAGTGGCAGAATGATGCTGGAAAGAGTTGGGGCGCCTCCACCCCCAGGGTGGTCATGGGGACCCAGGATCCATGATGGCCGTGACTCAGTCATTTACGGACAGAACTGACCCAACTGTGTCACTGTTTGGACCTAGGGACAGAGCTATAGAGAATTGCAATTGGTTACTGGTTACAAGTGGTTGAAGATATTAGGTCAGCAAACAGTGGAGCTGGGATGGAAATGGGGAAATCAGGACAGCTGGTGTGCTGGGGCGGGGTGGGCAGAAGAGGTGGCCAACGGAGACTTAGAGTCTCTATCCTTAGAGATGGTTAATAATAGAGGCAGCTGTCACTGTTGTTTAGGGTGTGGCTCTGCCTGAAGCCAGGGAGCGAAGTGAAACAGCTTTTCTTTAAACAGACGGTTGAGTGTTTCAAATGTAAAACAAAGCAGGAGCTGGTGTCTGAGAGTGCCGAGAATCTCTCTCACCATCAAGACTCCCGGCACAATGTCCACGTTTTAGTTCTCTCCACGGGTCGTGGGCATCTGCAGAGGGTCCATCGCGGGCTTATCACCACCTCTTCTTTAGCACCACCCACAGCTTGCCCTTTGCTGGATCCGTGCTTCTCAGACCTCTGGCACAACGCACTTCGTGACCACTACTGAGCCGTATCCTGCATTTGAAAACATGGTGGCAGAACGCAGATCAGGAAGTGTCTTTAGTTGTTAGGCACTGCAGTGGCTGAGGGAGTTTGGGAGAGGGGGTAACTGAGGGGTCCCAGCCTTTAGCAAAGCATTCAGAAGATATGCCAGATGTGTGTTGCTTGTCCTGCATTGCTGCTCAGCCCCTATGTTGTCTAAACTGTGAGCTTTCTCTTGGAGAACATTAGAAAGGCCTTAAACGCAGTGATCACGCATCCTTCTTTTTTGCTTTCTCAGCTGCTCCTGACAATGCTTGGGAAATAGATATTTGTTAAATTAATAACCATTTGGATGTAATGCAGCGTCAACCATTTACATATTGATTCCTCAAGAAAAGGGTGACCTTCTTTAACCAACCTCCCCATATGCACCACCAGGTGCACAAGTTCTGATAAATCAAGAATTTACAAGGTTTATGCCAACTATAGGAAATGTGAGTATGATTTATCAAGGCATGGGACCTTGGATAAGTCATTTAACTTCTCTGGGCCTCAGTTTCCTCATCTCAAAATGGGATGGGAGCTAGACCAGGTGATAGCTAAGAACATTTTACAACACTGATATTCCCTGAGTCTCTCTTAGATCAAGCTTGTCCTCCAGGCATTTTCTCAGACATTTGAGTTTGCAACTCCTCCACTTTCCTGTTGAGGCAACAGAGTATTCTGTATAATGTGTTTCCTGGTCTTAGGTGAAAGCAGTTCCTATAATTCTGGCTTGGTTAGGGATATGAGTACAGGTATGAAAGCAAATGATCTAACATATAAGCTATTGTATTAGTTTTTCATTGCTGCATAACCGCACAAAGTTAGTGGTTTACAGCAACACAAATCTGGCAGTTTTTGTGGGCTGGGAGTCTAGGACAGTTCTGCCGGATCCTCTGCTTGGGGTCTCTCCAGCTGAAGTCAATCTGTCAGCTGGGGTGGTGATCTTATCTGAGGCTCGGGGTCCTCTTCTAAACTAATTCAGGCTGTTGTCAGTATTTAGTCCTTTGTGGTTGTAAGACTGTGGTCCCATTTTCTTGCTGGCTCTCAGCTGGGGGTCACTCTCCTAAAGCCTGCCCTCAAGTGCTAGCACAGAAGCCTACTTCTTCAAGGCCAGTACGAGAGCATCTGCTGACATTTCTTTCTCTCAAAGGACTCACCTGATTAGGACAGGCTCACCTAGAATAATCTCCCTTTTAATTACCTCAAAATAAACTGATTAGGGACCTTAATTACATCTGCAAAATTGCTTTGCCATCAGTCAGAGAGGGATATACCATTGTTCTCACAGGTGCTGCCCACATGCTAGAAGAGAGTTTTCTGCAAGGGGATGGGTGTGTATGAAAAGGAGCAAGAATTCGGGGGGCATCTTAGAATTCTGCCTATCACAGCTATTCAAGCCGAGGTTGCAGTCTCAAGTCCCTACAAAGATAGTCAGGCATGATAACCTACGAAGCTCCTGGGGTTTGTTAGGAGGGACTAGGGGACCTATGGGGAACTGGGGAGGACACAGGCTTCCTCAAAGAGGAAAACCTTGACTTAGTGCCACAATGACTGCTAAGATCATCTGGAAGTCCTGGTTTTCATGTGAAAATGCCTGAGTTTTGAATTTGGACCATCATTTTTAAATTGGTTTTAAAATTTCATAATTAGAAAAAAAAAAAACAACCCACAGCTGTGGGTCAAAGGCAATCTGTTGACCATGTGTGTGAATTCTGTATTTGAGAAAGCCAAACCTAGTTTCAGGAAATAACAAACTTGACCTTGCTAAGGAGAAACCCCACTCAAGAGACAAAATAGCTTCAGGAAGAATGTGAATGCATTAGTCAGCCAGGTCCCTGTACGTGGCCACGCATCTTGGGCACCAGAAACTGAATTTGTAAGTCAGACTCCTGAGATGGAGTGGGGGTGACTGAAGAAAGCAAGGTGGGAGGTGGGGTCCCGCTGGGATGACTGTGAGTTTACCCTGAAAAAAGGCTCTTGGCCTTGCAATGTGGTTCCATGAGCAGAGTGGTATATCACCTTGCATTTGTAATGCAACACCTTCAATGTTTGCTAGAAAATTGCTCCTCAAATTATACTTCTGTGAAGAGTGCAGTAATAATGCACCACAAGGGCAAAGAAAAATGCACTGCAATTGGATACATTGAATAATGTAATGTTTCAACAATACCAGAAAGAATGTTGTATTATTAAAATACCACAGTAATTTTAAAACGCAGCATTAAAATCACCATGAGCAGGCATTAAGACTGAGAATAACAAATACTGGGTTTTTCTCAGAGCTATGGTGGGTCAAAAAATCCCTGAATCCACTTATACTTTCAGAGAATAGACAGGCATTTACAGGAAAGGAGGACTGGAGTGAAAAATAAATCACTTCAGCTCCATTCAATACAGGAGTGGCAGAAGGATGGAGATTTGAGCATCTCTTTAAGCAATATGCAAGGTACAGTGAAGTAGGGGCCTGAGCAGTGATACAGAGGTCGTGAACAGTGCTAAGGGCCCATCTAGATCAGGTTCCAAAATGTCAAACTTTTCTGGAATTGCCAATCTTTGAGGGTAAAATAGTCAGTGCTTTCGATGCCCTTAATGACCTTATAGGTCATTTCCTATAGACCTGACTGGTACCCAGGGGTGTTATGAATTACATAAAGGTGAACTTGAGTGTTGTTTGTGAAACTCACAGGACTCTTCCCATGGACTCCTTCACTCCAGATCCTTTCTCACTGGCTCCCAATTCCTGCATGGTCCTTAGATGATTTTACTTCCTTGTAAGTCACTCTACCTGGATCTTATGCTTATTTAATGTGTCTTCAAACAAATCTGATGTTTTCTTGGTCACAGGAGAGGCCCAGAGGAATCCCAAAGCAACCCAATCAAGCCCTTTGATTTCAGGAAAAAGAAATCCATCAAAACTAGTTAAAGAAAAGAGGGAAACTAAGTGGAGAGAGATAGATAATTTCATAGTCCCCAAGAGCAGGCAGCACAGCTGGGCCTTGCATGGCCCTGCAACCAGAACAGGATGACCTGGAAGAGAAGTCACCTTCTCATCCCACCACCCAGGGGCTGTTCATGTAGCAGCACCAATGGGGGTGGCCATCTGTCTGCAAGGAATGTTCAGAGTTTCTTGCTTCTTCATCTATGTGTATCTGCTTCATTTCTCTCTGCCAGCGGGGGGAAACAACTGTAGTTTTGCAGGACAGATCGGCAATAAGACCCAGCCCTGACCAATGAGAGACCTTGGCGCCCAGTTCCAAACTGGGACAAGAGGAAGTTGGCTCGACCTACCTCAAGTCCAACCAGAATCTCTCCAATTGTTTTCTTTCCGGTCAATCTCATATTCATTAAACTTTGCATTATTCCAATCCTGTAATCCAACGTGAATGGAATGGGGACAGGGTCGGGAAATGGCACCATCTGAAAAAAGCCCCCAAAACCTACCATGCCATGGATGAGACTAGCCATCTGCTGGAGAGATGACTTGAAGTGTGCTCAGATTAGCTGAGAGAGCCTCCCCATACGCATCTGAATGTCATTGATCTGAGATAAATAGTAATCATGGAAACAGTACCATATTAATGATAGAAACGAGTAGTTGCTCTGCTTGGGATATTTAAAAGCATAAAAATAAACAATGAGTTGAAGAGTTACCATCTGTCTCTGGCCCTGGCCAGAGAGGTGGGTGCCTTGATTGGCTCCAGGGGTCTTCTGGCCCACTGGGGGGGTGCCACTTATTAGGGCAGAGGCTCATTAGAGCTTGATGGCATTAACCATTAAAAATCTTCCCATGCCCTCCTCTGTGACCTTGCCTTGAGTTAGAAATTTTGTTTTTCAAAAATACTTCCTACATAAAAAAAAATGTACCCAGCAGCTGTCAGCCAGTCTCATGAGTTTGATTAGCCTGAACCAATCATCCAGAACTTCATTGAACTCACAAAATTGAGCTCCTGAACCCTAAGATCTGAAGAGCTTGGTGATCTTGTCAAGGTGCCAGCCAATGAGCTCCTGCATCACTTGAATTACTCCAAACAAAAATCCTTGAAGCCACAGGGAAGCACAGTGAGAATCCCTGTAACAACTAAGAAGGTCAGTACCCCAGGGCCTTCTTTTCTCCAAACACATTAGCACATTTGGTGGGGAGACTTCACAGCCAGGCAAGGGGCAGGTAGCCGCAGCACTGTGGCACAGAGACATATGTGGCAGGTGGAACTCTCAGAGTCCTTCAAGTCACCCAATGAAGGCAGCTGCTTCTTCTGTCTGTAAACATGGCAGGAATGGCCTGAAGAAGTCTGGCATGAAAAGCAGAGCTTTGCCTTCTCATGAGTAGGCTGACCACTTTGACTAAACCTGCCTACTGGGTTTTCTCTCCTTCTATGGCTTCTGTCTGCTCAGGCTGCCATAACAAAATAGCATAGACTAGGGGGCTGAAATAACAGAAATTTATTATCTCATGGTTCTGAATGTTGGGAAGTCCAAGATCAAGTTGTTGGCCAATTCAGTTTCTAGTGAGGACTCTCTTCCTATCTTTCAGACGGCTGCCTTCCCTCTGTGTCCTGACATGGCGGAGAGAAAGAAAGAGAAAAAGAGAGAACTCTCTGTGTCTCTTCTTATAAGGGCACTAATCCCAACAGACCAGGGCCCAGCCTCATGAACTAATTATCTCCCCAACGCCCCATCTCCAATTACCATCACCTTCGGGGTTAGGGTTTCAACACATGAATTTTCAGAGGACACAAACATTCAGCCCTTAACAGCTTCCTTCTTTCTCCTTGTCACTGACTTTTCCTCAAGGTCAAGAGCCCACTGCCGGCCCTGGGAACTGGGGTGAAGGGCAGGGCTGGGAGTGTTGCACAGTGGAGGCTCCGCAACCTTTTAGAGAAGAGGTATTAGGGAAAGAAGGGCAGCTCACGGAGCTGCGTGGATGGAGCTGGTCTCTTTTCTCCTATGGTATGATATGCCCAAGGAAAGGTGTTATAGCCCAGGGACCAACCTAAGGTGCTGCAAAGGAGGCATGCAGAGGAGCTACCCAAACGAAACTAGTCACACACAACTCTTAGGTTCCTTTTGGTAGAATTAAGAGGTTTGAGGTGGGTAAGTCTCATAATGCCACATAACCTCACTGCATTTATTAGCAACTGGCGTGAAACAGACCATACAACCTTTTCTGAAAGCTGAGTGATAGTCCAGAAATCATCCCCTTAAGTGCTTCAACCGTCACCTTTGACGATAGTTCATTTGAGGCAGTGGGAGAATAACCTGAAAGCAGGATGCTACTGTCTTTCTAGTTGGCATCAGACAACCAGATCCCCCATCTCAGTGGCAGTCCTGGTCACTTAGGGGATGTACCTTGGGTGCTGTGTCTAAGAGGGTAGCTACAGAGCTCACTGGATTTTTATACTCTTTTCACATAAGGGTGGCTAATGTCTTATAAGGTATTTTGGTCAATCAGCACACTTCTCTGGCTTTGGCGCTCAGGCTTCTATCTGACTGGACTTGGTGTTCTCTCTCGGGCTCTGCACAGTTGTAGTTACATCTGGGAGTCTCTTGCCACCCAGCCCTTGTCCTTAACACCCAAACTAAACCAGTCAGCTGTGCCAGCTCTCCCCGCCCTGAATTGAGCTCAGGAGGCGACACTGGACAACAATCAGATGGGTATGGGAGGTGAGTAATATGAACATGGTTTGATGTGGGCCCTGATTCAGGACAGATGCGGGCTAAGTTCCAGCTCTTCATGACTTGCTGTGTGACTTTGGGCAAGACGCTTAACTTTTCTGAGACTCTCTCCTCAACTATCCAATTATCTGAACATTAACTTCTGCAAAATTCCTGACACATTGAAATACCACAATAAACTCTGCCTATTATCACTAGTATTGTTATTGTGGTCACACTTAATAGGTGGGAAAAATGCAGTGGTGGAGACTCCAAGGATCCTTTTTTCGGGTTCCACTTAGGGGTGACAACATCTGGTAGCTCCTGGGCTAAGTTCATGATGAGATGTCAGTCTCAGAAAGAGGGGCTATCAGGGCCAGAGTGGATGGGCCCTATTTTCGGAAGAAAAATGACCCACCAGGCAGGTAGCCAGAAAGAAACCAAGGAGAATTAGGCCCAGGCAGAAGCCCCATCTACAAACCGAGACTCCAGCGCTCTGTGTCTCAGCTCAGCAGAAGTTCAGGTCTTACAGGTCAGGTGCAGCCAGGGCCCCCTGGTAGCAAAGGTGAGCCTGAACTGTAACCTCGGTTAAACAGGGCTGTTTACCTCTACAGTCAGGACTGAGCCTGAGGAATAGGGGTATGGAGTTGCTGGAGATAAGTTCAACCAGACTTTCTCAGTATGAAAAGCTTGAAGGTATCTGGGATGAGAGGAACCCACAGGATGAATTTCCCCAGGCCAGATCCTCAGCAGAGATTTGGCCCTGTCCCCAAGAGAAAATCTGAGCTAAAACCCAAATTACTTGTTTATTAGCAAATATGAATAATGTACAAATTAAGCCACCTGCTCCTGTTGAATTAATTTAGGTTATACTGGGGCTGGGATGGAGTGGTTAGTGAACACAATCATGCAAATTAACACACGCTTGGTTTCCAGACCGATCGCCACTGCCCACAGCAGGGCCCTAATGGAAATCAGGCAACAGACCTGCAAGAAAGCAATAATCTCTGCTTTATCTGTTTTTACAGTGTTCAGCTACTTTCCACGGGAATCTTTTGGGGAGAATATTCAGTACCTTTTCTTCTTAGCCCAATGATGCAAGGAAGCAGAAAATCAAAACGTGAGAAAGAATAACTTAAAAATTGGCATCTTGGGCCCGTGTCCCTCTGGTGAGCTGGTGATGTTATTTTTGTGTGTCTCACATTTCTGTGTGGGCCCCTGGGACTTGCTTCTAAGAGACCAGGGTCATTCTCCATCAGGTGGGTTATTAAACGTTACCGTTATTTAACAGGTGGCGTTATTTAACTCCTTGGGTGATGGGGACTGATTCTAGGATTCAAGGGAAAGAAACAGAAGAGGACACCTTTTCCTCATTAGCCACAGATGCTAGGGCCTCAGCTCTGTCAGGACTAGAGAGTAGAGGAGCCGAGTTATTTGTGTTATAGTTTGAGCACACACCCAGCATTCATATTTGCCAAGATTGGGTCCGCCTGTCACTGTCTAATACAGAACAGCTTTATTGGGCTGAGTCTGTTTCAAGCCTCCTCAGAGGTGATTGATCATCCTCGTTACCAGCCTGCTTTGGTTGGGACACCAATCCTGGGTAGCATCAGATGTGGTTCATGTAGCATGATTGGTCCACTAAATGAAAGCACCAAGCTGGGAACACAGGAATGTTGTGCTAGAAGAGCATTCTTCAGAAGGGGGCTGAGGGCAGGGCAGGCCCTTACTATATTATAGACCAGCTCCAGAAGTGCTCTGCGATTTTCCCTGGTGCAGGGTGGGTGAGCACTGTGAAAGACACATCATCGCTAGCTAACTCCAGATGGGTGGGGCAGGTGGTAAAGACTGCAGGTGACGCAGGGGAAGGAAGTTCATCCCAGCTTTTTCTCACCTTGGCCTCTTTGTTCCTGCCTATGGGTTCTGGAAGCCCACTCCCCACTCTAGATCCCTGTTCCTGACCCCACCTCATTCATTAGGAGAAGGTCAGTGGGATGAGGCAGGAGAATTGAGGCGAGTGATTCGCTGTGGGCAGGCTCTGGTTGCAGCCGAGATGACTTGGGTCTCACCCTGTGTGCCCCCTAGGATTACCCATCTGTTTTTAGAACCACCTTCTCAGGCAAGAGAAGCACACTATCTACAGCACCGATGAAGGGCGAGGGCAGGCTCATGGAGAGGCACCACTGGGATATTTTTCTGGAATGGCTCTGCTAGAGTTTGCAGTGTGTCGTGGTGGAAGGAGCAGGGTACTTGGAGGCACGTGAGAGATTGGTTAAAGTCCCAAGTTAAAAATTTTGGCTTGGCTCCCTATGGAACTAGCTGTGAAAGTTTTGGAAGGTCACTTAACCTTTCTGATCTTTAGTTTCCTTATCTGTAAAATGGGAATAATAACCTAACCTTAAGAAGTATGGTGGGTATCAAATGAAAAATTTGACTCTAAAAGCATTTTGTAATTCTCAAATGTCATGCAAGTGTTTTGTTTCAAACTGTGATTTGAATGATGTTTCTTTTGCTCAATCTGGCAGAAAATTTTTTAAAAAATGCAAAATTGCAATGCTGCCAGAAAAAAAATAGGCAAAAAAGATTAAGAGGAAAATTTCTATTGCAGATAAAAGCTAAGATATACTGCTAACTAATTGGATAATATTAAGCCCTTCTGTTATCTAGGTTTTCCAATCTCCATCCAGGAGTTGATGACTGGGCCTTTCCCCCCAGGCATCCTACCAAACAAAAAGTATTAGCATCAGAACTTCACTGGGTTTTAAAGTTTGCATCGTATTCCCTGTGGGCTGTTGCAAGTTATGTTGAACATATGGTAGGTTGCATGTAGCATTAATTAATTTTTGTTAAACACCTTGAAAACGAGTGACTGTATGAACAGCTGCTAAATCTATATATTGTGGATGTGTTTAACTCTACCTGATGTGTGTAAACACACATACAGATCTAATTTAGAGTTGACATGTAGAAATCAATAACGGATGTTACAGCCTAATATCAGTGAAGGCAAAATGATTTTTTAAACACTCTTCTGAAATGTTCTGCCCTTTTTTTGTGGGTAATTTGTCTGTCACCTCCTGAGTTCCAGTTCCCCACTGGCTCTGTGAGCAGCGTCAAAGCCTGAATTTCCCTACAGGTAAAGGCACAATAATCCTCTGTTCAAACAGCTGCTTTGTTACACTTGAGGTAAAAATGGTGATGATGGGCAATGTATCCTCAAAATATCTCCAGCTTGATTTGAAGAAATGTTTTTTTTTTAATTTTTTTTGGCCATACCATGCAGTTGGCAGCGTCTTGGTTCCCCGGCCAGGGATTGAACCCAGACCCCTGCAGTGAAAGTGCCACATCCTAGCCACTGGACCACCAGGGAGCTTCCAATGGTTTGAAGAAATCTCGATGGTCTCTGTTGCATAGGCCTCTGGTCTGCTCTAGAAGACTGCATGGTAGCTGCATTCATTTGCTCAGCTTGCCACAACTGAGGCCCACAGACTGAGGCATCTGAACACCAGAGGTGTATTTCCTCGGAGTTGTGGAGGCCCGGAGTCTGAGCTCAAGGTGTCGGCAGGGTGGGTTTCTTCCAAAGCCTCTCTCGTTGGCTTGTTGATGGCCGTCATCTGTCTGCGTCTTCACCATGGTCTCCCTTCTGTGCGTGTTGCTTTATCTCTTCTTATAAGGACACCAGTCACATTGGATTAGGGTTCACCCTAATGGTCTCATTTAACTTTAATTATCTCTTTAAACATCCTGTCTCCAAATACTGTCACATTCTGAGATACTGGGGGTTAGGACTTCAACATATGAATTTAAGAGGAATGTAGTTCCTCTCGTGACAGTGGAGATTTTTAAAAAAATATTATTGAAGTAGAGTTGATTTACAATGTTGTGTTAGTTTCTGGTGTACAGAAAAGTGATTCAGTTATATATAAATATAGGTATATTCTTTTTCATATTCCATTATGGTTTGTCACAGGATATTGAACATAGTCCCCTGTGCTGTACAGTAGGGCCTTATTGCTTATCCATCCTATATACTAGTTTGCATCTGCTCACCCCAGACTCCCAGTCCTTCCCCGTCCCACTCCCCCCGCAACCAGAAAGAGTCTGTCCTCTATATCTGTGAGTCTGTTTCTGTTTCATAGATAGGTTCCTCAAAAAACTAAAAATAGTGTTGCCATATGATCCAGCAGTCCCACTCCTGGGCATATATCCAGACAAAACTATAATTCAAAAAGTTACATGTACCCCAACGTTCATAGCAGCACTATTTACAATAGCCAAGACATGGAAACAACCTAAATGCCCATTGACAGATGCATGGCTAAAGAAGATGTGGTACATATATACAATGGAATATTACTCAGCCATAAAAAAGAATGAAATAATGCCACTTGCAGCAACATGGATGGACCTAGAGATTATCATACAAAGTGAAGTAAGTCAGAAAGAGAAAGACAAATACCATATGATATCACTTATATGTGTAATCTCAAATACGACACAAAGGGACAGTGGGAAATTTTGTTCTTGGTACAGGGCATCCATTCAGCTGATAAAAACCTTTTTTTCCAGATTCCTAAATACCAGCTTTATCCTACAGCTTACATTTTTCATCCTCGTTTCTTAATTTCCAAAACGAGTTCTGAATTTTTCCTGAGGCTGTTCCTGGTATGATGGAAGAGAGTTTCTCTGACTCAAAGACCATCAAGAGGTCACTTATGGCCCCAATTTATGCTGGTGAAAGAGGATCTGGAAAAGGAGGACACTTGTGGTATGTGGGCAATGACTTCAGTCTGAACTAAACTCTCAGATCCAAGTAATAGCTACTAAGTACTGAGAACTGAAGGGCTACCAGGCAATGTCCACTGGAACTTTCTGCAATGGTGGAAATGTCCTCTATCTGTGCTGTCCACTATAGTAGCTACTAACCACCATGACTACTAAACATTTGAAATGTGGTGATTGAAGCTGAGGAATTGAATTTTTAGTTTTACTTAGTTTTAAGTAATCTAATTTAAATAACCACATGGGTATAATCCCTGCCATACTGGACAACACGGATAAATAAGAGCAGCTCTGGTGTTTGTGGGATGCAGTAGGATTGAAACATCGCAAACCGCCACCCCTTCCCAACAACACACACACTCCCCATACTCTTTGCTATCAATTCTAATGGCCTTTGCAGAAAGGGGTTATTGCTAAATTCAGCTGGGGTATTCACTCCCTGACACCAGCTTCAAGTTGGGGAACCTATAAAAAGCTAGCTTGGTTTATTGCTTTGCAAACAAAAGTCTCCAAGAGACCAGATGACTGTAGATAGCAATGTTCCTTAGCCACTGTTGGAAAGTTTCTCACTAAGAAATATACCTCTCTGGAAATATTAACCTGGCAGATCAGATGAAAGCAATTTTAAGCCCATTGTGGCTTCCTTTGCAAATACTGCTCTGAGAACTCAAATCAGAATAGGGCTTTAGTCAAAATAAATAGTACCCATAATGCCTGAGTGTGGGTTAGTAACATCCCATACTGCAGGGAGTTAACATCTCTGGGAAATCGAGTCACTTTTGCTCACTCTTATCATGCATCTGGCTCTGCAGAACTTGGGTAAGTGCCAATTTGGAATCCTACCATTTTTATTTGTTATTTCACAGAGGTAAGCAGGGTGGGAATCCCCAAGACAATGAAGGTAGCCATTACCCTTCATCGGGCTAAGTATATAATTTCCCCAGCGATCCTCTGAGTAATAACAAAAACTTATGTGAGATACATGTAGTGCTATATTCCCTGGGGCTTAATATAGCTCTCAGTAAAATTGATTTTCTTAAATCTTGCAATATACCTCATCAAACTAAATGAAACCTGCACTGGTTTTATAAAAAGTGATTGGATTCCGTATGATAAATTAACCCTCACTGTCAGAGAGGCGCTGGATAATAGGCTGGTTCATTTCAGCCCCCATAGCTGCCATCCAGGATTTTAATTTTTCCACAGGTCCTCATATAATTCCCTCTGGGGCTGGAAGGGGCTGCCACCCAACTGAGAGCCTCTGTGCGCTTAGCCAGCCCCACTGAAAGTCGTTTCTCCAGGATGATGATTTATCTCCAACTCCACGTGAAGGGAGTATGACAGTAGTGGAGAGAATGCCTCCAAGGACAGAGAAGAAGGCAGGCATGGGAATTCTGGGGCTTTAGGGAAATGGATTTTGTGAGTGGTCAGATCGGGGCTTTGTTTGATGGGAAGAGCCGTTGTGCTTCTCTGTGATTTCTCCCCTCAGCAGCATCATTGTGTCATGTTAGCGGATGTCAGAGGCCCCCTCCTGATCTGCTTTTTAAACTTCATACACATACATGCATATATATGTGTGTGTGTCTATATATATCTATTTATAACACTCTGAGAGGCTGAAAACAGCTTTGCATCTCTGAGAAAAAAAATGACCATCTGAAACCGATATACCTGTAATATATAACTGTTAATTGTGCCTCTGAGACCCAAGGGGGACATCTTCCTTTGGAAGGGAACAGTAATTATGATTGGGTTTTGATTCAACCCATCCCTATGAGCTGAGTTCCTAAGGAGAGAGCTGGAGAGAAATTCCTCAGAGCAAATCCCAGGGGAGGAAATCAGTCTCCTCTGTGGGAGTGACCAGGAGCCATTAGGCGAGGGTATCTGTCAATACATAAGGATTTCCAGAAGACCACAGCTTTTCATGACAATATTGAAATCCAACTAACGTTATGCACCCAGTACGTGGGGGAATTGATAGCAAAATTCTTATCATGCAGAAAGATACCATAGGTGCAAGCATTGTGCTGCTAAAACTCTGTTTAGCATGGTTGATTTGGCCAGAGTAGACGGACCCTCCGAGGGGTGGAAATAGCAGGGGTTTAAACAAACCAAGTGCCAGGTCCCCTCTCTAGACCCACCACGCTCAGAGCATATTCATTCTTGGGCCCACTCCTTTCTCCCTTTTCCTAAGGTCCTGCCCAAGCTAATAAGTTTGGAAAAAGCAAAGAACTGACAACTTCCCCCAAGCAGACCATGTAGTGTCTTGTTTAGCTAGAGGGTAATCTTTTCAGGAAGAACCAAAGTCGGGGAGAGAGATGTAGGGTTTGTGAAAGATTTGGGGCACCGGGGATAAGAAAAATGTGAGAGATGTTTTCTGTTTGGGAGGCAAATGAATGTCAATGTTTCTCAACCCAAGAGACCAAATTATCCAATAAAGCAGACCCAAGGGAGCAGAGAATAAAGTTGCCTGGGAATACAGAGAAGTAAGTTTAAGAGCAATTAGGTGGCACAAAATAATGGGTCAATTTTTATTATCAATGATGAAAATAGCCATACAATGTGGGCTTTATTTCTAAAAATGTTTTTATCTTTGTTAATCAAATCAATGTTTTCTTTATTAAAATAATAATAAAAGGATCCTGGCATGCAGTTTAGGGTTAGGGTTAGGGTTAGGGTCTGGCTCCTTTCCTATTATCTCCATTCTTATGTATCACTATAACCTGGGTGTCAAGGGTGCATAATACTTGGGCAGTGCAGAATAAATGCTCTATTCTTCATTGGGAGGATTTCCAAGGAGCAAATGGTAACCATGGACATGTTCAGGGGGAAGGAAGGCTGTACTCAGCCAGCTGGGGTAGCTCCCTGGGCTGCCATGACTGTCTCTCCCTTCCCTCAGCCCCTCCAAATGGGCCCCTTTCCCCCACGATCTGCTGGGCAGTGACTATTTGCTGTTGGCTTTGTCTGACCCTGTCAAGACCTGGAGCATGACCCTTGGCACCTGGAAGCCCTGTTAGGTTTGATGTAGGTTCTGGGACTCACTTGAACTCCTTCATGTTTCGTTTCACCCTTAAAATAGAGAAAATGGATGTAGCAAGCTGGGGTTAGCTAGGATCTGCCATCTTTTTATCTTTCTCCTCTGACCTCAATATTCTAACTATACTGAGGTGTATGGTGTGTGTGTGTGTGTGTGTGTGTGAGAGAGAGAGAGAGAGAGAGAGAGACAGAGAGAGAGAGAGAGAGAGAGAGAGAGAGAGACTCTGTAACCAAATCAGAATAATTCCTCCAGGCTGTAACCTCTTTTGGTTTGTAAAGGGCACCTTCAAAGAGAACCCCAGCCCTTTGCTAGCATGCTAAAATATTCTTTTTTTAACTAGTTTCTACTTTCTTCATATTGCAACAATTAATCCTGCTTTCTAACTTTCATCTCTATAAATAAAGATATTTAACAGAATTGTAGGGTAGTTATATCCTCTGCACCTTCTGTTCTATTTTGCAAAAGCACATTAATCACAGAGTAGCCTGTGTTCTGACATTACTCCAGAAGGTGCAAAAAGAAGCAAATTTCTTACCACTTATGGCTTCTTGAGAATTGAACCTCTCAGTCCAAGATACTGGTAGGACCAAATTTGGCCAGTGGGGTTGTTGGTTGGGTCCATATTACTGAGCTTCTCTCAAAGGCCATGATCTCAGAGACACACTGAGGCAGGGCAGAGCTGGCCCAGCAGTGGATGAGGGCCAAAGGGAGCATGCAGCAGCCACTGTGGCTTTGGGGTTCAAACAAATATTCTCAGCCACCACTTCTCCAAACACAGCAACTGCCATCTTCAGAACTAAGTCATCAGGGGAGACTTACCCAAGGAAGCAGTGAATAAACACTTTGAATTTTACAGCTTCCATCCTTGAACTTGGATGTGTTTGTTGACTGATAAGAATGGAACTTGGGTGGAGAAAGCCCCTTTTCTTATATGGCAATTCAACCCTATTGTGGTTTCTAATCTTAACCATGTGGTTGACATTCCTCCGCTCACAGGTGTGATGTGACTGAGATACTGGGCTGGGGAGAGGAAGCGGGGCTAGGAGCAGTGGTAGGTACCGCGCATGGACCACTGTCCTTGGTCCTGAACACGAACTTGATGCCACGTTCGGACATGGTCACATTTCATAACCTGGAGATGCTAATGTCTCCTGTGCAGCCTCTTCTAGAAATTCTGGGTGAGGCCAAGGAAGAGGCAGTGGTAGCACAGAATGAGAGAGGGCATCAAAGAGATTTAACTATGGGGTGGGAAAAAGGATTTTTACTTATAGTGATAGAAAAATATTTTATCTGAACAAAAGTGTTGATAATTTCTTTTTAAAAATATCCTCTTTAAGGGAAAAAAAAATCAGTTTTTGTCCGGCTATTGAAGAAACATGGCTGTGCTTTATGATTTACAGGGTGGTTTATGTTGTATAATATCTGGGTGATTTCATGTAAATTTGATAGTTACAAATTGTTTTTCCTCTGGGATGTGTGTGATGTGTCACAACCTGCTATGCTCCGGTCCTGGACCCCAGCAGCCTGACACAGTGACAGTAACTCCCTTACTGAGGGTGTGCTTTGCCGTGATCATGAGAATGTTCATGGACCACCAGCAATTCTTAGTTTATATTAAGGATTATCTGAAAAACCCAGCCAAACAGTCTACCTCCTCTCAGATATGTACTCTGCTCTTCCTTGTGTCTCTGCAAGCTTTCTCCCTAAGCACTCAGAGTCATCTTTTATCTTACCACAATTCAACCTGCAATCTCTTGGCCTTGGAATGGGTTCAGTACGGAGGAGAGAAACCAAGAATAGCTTTTGGAAGTCTCATGACAAGGCTGACAACGTGAGTAGGTTTCTAAGGACTGTGTCTTTTCAGATGGAAACTAAACTCAAGATGTTTTAATTCTTTGGCAGGCTGTCTCCACCTTGACTTTCCCATGCAAGGAGGTGTAAGAAGTCTATTTACAACTATTGTATAATGTAAAGGCAAATTACTTTCTTGCTATGTTTATTCCTGGTTATTTGAGAAAATTATCTCATTTAGCCAAGAGTAAAACCTCTGAGATTTTTCTTCTCATTTCTCTGCTTGTCTGGGGAAACAGGCAGAAGTAAACAATCATGCCCTATTTTATTCCTAGTTAAATGAATTATCATCATAATAATTACCAGTAAAAACATCTGGTTTGGGCACAGCTCAACACAGGGATTTCTCAGTGCAAGGTTTGATCTCTACCATGAATTCTTTTTTTTAAATTAATTAATTAATTAATTTATTTTTGGCTGTGTTGGGTCTTCGTTTCTGTGCGAGGGCTTTCTCTAGTTGCGGCAAGTGGGGGCCACTCTTCATCGCGGTGCGCGGGCCTCTCACTATCGCAGCCTCTCTTGTTGCGGAGCACAGGCTCCAGACGCGCAGGCTCAGTAGTTGTGGCTCACGGGCCTAGTGGCTCCGCGGCATGTGGGATCTTCCCAGACCAGGGCTCGAACCCGTGTCCCCTGCATTAGCAGGCAGATTCTCAACCACTGCGCCACCAGGGAAGCCCCTCTACCGTGAATTCTTAAACTTTGCTTGGTTTCTCAGCCCCTTAGATTGACCACCATACTATTTGAGCACAGGACGTTTGAGAGTTAATGCTTACTTTCAAATTTAGATGAGCTATCCCTTAAGGGATGACTTTTTTATGGTTGTTGCAGTTACGCGCAATACCTTTTTGTAGGGCTTTATTGCTCATTTAATTTTCTGTGGAAACCGTTCTCATGAAAACAGAGCTTTGCTTCTTACATCTGCTCCTGCTTCTTCTCCGGACGTGACCACCTGAGCTGATGTCCAGTAGCTGTGGAATTCACCAGGATGCCACAGTGGAAGGAAGTCACCTCCTGGGGCTCGATGCTCTGAATCTGGGGAGGGAGGATAATGCTCTTGTCACGTTGAAAATGTGTTGACAATTTTGTGGTTCTTGCAATTTGAGCAAATTTTAGTTATCCAGTGAAGGCTTGAAAGACAAAGACCACAAGCTCACCAGCTTTACAAGCTCACAAGCTTTACAAGCTCACATATCTCAAAGCACGGTCTATGGACGACTTCATCCGAGCCACCTGGGATCGTTGTTAAATACAGATTCTGAGGTCCTACCCTGAAACTACTGAGTCAGAATTTCTGGCATGTGTATTTTTTAACACCCTCCCTCCACCCCCATGTTATTCTAAAGGCACACTAAAGTTGGAGAACCACTGAATTAGAGTGTAGGAACATTTCATCAAGCAAAGAACCCTAACCTAAGGGTTTGGGACCCTATGTCTGGAAATCTACCTACAGATTTTGGGCACTTAAGAGACTTGCTTAATGTAACTGATGCTGACATACGTGTCTCACCACACGTTTGTGTTCTTGGCAGTGAGAGCTGCATCTGGTTGAAGCATTGAAGCTGTCCTGGGACCCAGCCTGTCAAACAAATTCAGCATTGTTACGGAACAATTGACTGAAACCTCGGCCAGGCGGGATGATAACCACTTGCAAGAGTTGTCTCACAACCAGGAGGTCCCGAAAAGGAACATCGTTCTGCTGCCGAAAACTAACCGGGAGAATTCAGGAGGGGCCAAAAGGAAGAGGTGCCAGCCCATAATATTGTGCTACCAACCTCCCAGAATCTTTCTCTCTGAGAGATGAGCGCGTGACCAGGAAGGACCCTGAGCCAGACCAAACATGGGCCAAGTAAGATGACTGGCCAGAGACAACCTGAAAACTAACTCCATCACCATAAAACCTGTGACTGTGAGCCACGTGGCAGAGAGCCTGGGTTCCCTTACCCTACTGCTCTCCGCCCAGGTGCCCCTTCCCAATAAAATCTTTTTACTTTGTCAGTACATGTGTCTCCTCAGACAATTCATTTACAAGTGTTAGAGCCCACTCTCAGGCCCTGGAATGGGTCCCTCTTCCTGAAACAGTATTACCAATACAATGTGATGCAAGCAAAAATCATGGACCAGGAATCAGGAGATGTGGGTTCCCGGACTGGCTGTGTTGTCATCAGATGCTCAATCTTGGCCACAGCCATGTTTTCCATCAGGGCCTCAGTTTCCAAATCTGTAAAATGAAAGGATTGGAATAGGTCTGTGGTTTTCATACTATTTTCCTCGGAGTCAAGGAAAATCAAGGGGCAAGAAGGAGCCTGAGTGGTCAAGGTTCAAGAGCTTCTCTTCCACCAGAGAAGCTCAGCTTTCATCTTTTTATACATCACACTTCCACAAAAAAGTTGTTTTTGAAAAAAGAGGCCTGCTGCTTTAAAAAAAAAAAAAGATAAAAGCAAACTATTAGACTAGATAATCTATAAGATCCCTTCTTGTGCTATGACTTTAAGGAAATGTTTTACTGGGTTCCAGTTGGTTGACCTAGGAAAATACGTCTTCTTCTCTTTAAAACAGAGGATTAGGAAAAACTACACCAGCCACTTTGCACATCAGATCCATCTTACAAAATGTTAATTTAACATTTGCAGTTTAAAAACAAGCCAAGGATCTAGAAGTTCCATTTCTCCCAGAAGAATACGGATAAACTTTAGAATGTTTCTATCAAAGAGAAGTTTGGGCTTTTCCAAGCCCAGGATATTTTATGAATAGTTAAAGGTAATAGATGAATCCATAACACTGCTAGGATTTTCCTCAAAGGAAAACAGCAGGGGTTGATGAAATCTGGAATGTTTGTATGGGTTGACATTAGTGGCTAATATTGGGTTTTGAAATATATGTGTATTTTCATTTTCTACGTAGGCTATATTCCACGTTAATAATGGACAATCTGGAGTTGATTGCTTTTTGAAAATACCTGCTTAATGCTTGTTTCCCCAGTCACTCCGGCTGAAGAACAGAGCCGTGGCCAGCAGACAAGAGACAGAGTTGGGCCAGATCCCATCTGTCCACAGGTGAGTTGAGAGACCAAGGCAAAGTCCACCATTCTTTTCCTGCCTCACTTTTACCAACTGAAAAATAGGGAAAATATTTGCAGCTTCCTTCCTTCGTGTTAGGGAGTATTTTTTTTAATTTATTTTTATTGGAGTACAATGTTGTATTAGTTTCTGCTGTACAGCAAAGTGAATCAGTTATATATAGACATATATCCACTCTTTTCAAGATTCTTTTCCCATATAGGCTATTACAGAGTACTGAGTAGAGTTTCCCGTGCTATACAGAGATCCTTATTAGTTATCTATTTTATATATAGTAGTGTGTGTATGTCAATCCCAATCTCCCAATTTATTCCTTCCCCCTCCCGCTCCCCTGGTAACCATAAGTTTATTTTCTACATCTGTGACTCTATTTCTGTTTTGTAAATAAGTTCATTTGTACCATTTCTTTAGATTCCACATATAAGCATATCATATGATATTTATCTTTGTCTGACTTACTTCACTCAGTATGACAATCTCTAGGTCCATCCATATTGCTGCAAACGCTATTATTTTGTTCTTTTTTATGGCTGAGTAATATTCCATTGTATGTACCACATCTTCTTTTTCTATTCATCTGTTGATGGACATTTAGGTTGCTTCCATGTCCTGGCTATTGTAAATAGTGCTGCAATGAACATTGGGGAGTGCATGTATCTTTCTGAATTATGGTTTTCTCCATAGGGAGTTTTTTTTTGTTTTTGAAAGTTCATGGGTGTGTTAGTCTGCTAGGGCTGCCATAACAAAGACCACACATTGAGTGGCTTAAAGAACAGAAATTTACTTTCTCATAGTTTTGGAGGCAAGAGGACAAAGATCAAGGCATAGGCATGGTTGTTTTTTTCTAGAACCTCACTCCTTGGCTTGCAGATGGCCTTTCTCTCACTGTGTTCCAATGAGGTCTCTCTCTCTGTGTCCCAATCTCCACTTCTTATAATGACATCAGTCAGATTGGATTAGGGCACACTCTAATGACCCTGTACTAACTTAATTAGTTCTTTAAAGACCCTGCTCCAAATATAGTTACATTCAGAGGTACTGGGTGTTAAGGCTTCAACACCTGAATTTTAGGGCGACACAATTCAGCCCATAACAGTGGGTTAATATGAATACAGAACTTTGAGTTATACTGAAGAATTACTAAGCATTATTATTGTTATTATTACTATTATTAGGTTGACATTATTAGGATGCATTTTGTCCTAAATGATTAATTTCTAATCTAGCCATCTGGAATGCTGATCTCCAGGTTTCCAGAACAGAACCAGACTATTCTGGCCCAAGCCTGGAGTGGAGAGCATGTCAGCACCTCCCTTGTAAGAGGAGTCCAGGTCACGAGAGTATGATGACCCGGCTTTGCAAGTTGCTGGTTTTGTAAATTCTCCATGCACTGATGTCATACACCTGTCCATCCATCATAAGGTATTTCATGATGAGATCATTTAAGTTTGATTTTGAATTGGGGAACAAGTCATAAAATTTTTTTGGAAGATTTCAAATAAGTAATAATGGCTTTGCCAGAGTCAGGATTTGAACAGTGGGACAGTACGTCACACTTTGATTCATACAAGAGGGAACAACAATGGGAAATTATGAGAAGTGTCTACTGAGTCCTTACTGAAAGCCAGTGGGGCTGTGAAGGGAAATAAATGTATATCAAGAGGCTACCTTCTGCTTGCATCTGCAAGTGCATGTCTTCCTGGGGCCTGGGGCTAGCACCTACTGTGCTAGATAAATGCTGGTGATTGCTTAATAGAAAAAGATAAGCTGGATATGGGGCTGCAAACCGAGACTTTTTGCTTTTCACATTTAAAGAAGTCTGAACCTAAACCTTCCTGTGTCATAATAGCTTGATTTTAGAGCAGGAAAGGGAAGACACCCCCTGGCACTCAGGAAAGCCTGTGGACTCAGAGTTAATGACAATCATGGTTAGTCTACGTCCAGTCCTAGGAGGACTCACCCATGTGTCTAGAACAGTTCAATGCTCACGAGCACCCCTTTCGACTCTGATTTTGGAATTATTTTCTTGGGTGTGTCTATGAGTGGATGAACTCTCTGTGCTGTCCGTTGGCCACTTTTCCCTGGGCCCGTATGGGTCAGGGGGCGGAGGGTTGGGTAGTGCTTTCAACGCCTTTTCACTGTCAGGACACATAGAATGATGCTTGTAGGGCACCCTGGGATAACCAGGTATGTAAACCAGGGTTCAGTTCAGGAAATCAGAAACTGCTCTAGTTACTGTAACAGAGAGAGTTCCTCTGTTACAATATAGGGAATTGGTTAAACAGGCATTAGGACTGAGAAGGGAACCCACATGGAATTGCTGCCGCCACCTCCAGGCTGCGCAAAGGAGGAGAGATGCTGTGATGATCAGACCTGGCGCTTGGAAGAGAGTCCCCGAGAGCTGGGACCAGTCCTCAGAGGAGGGGGCTGCTGATCAGCGGGTGCTGGCAGCCGAGAACCTCGGAGGAGGGAGGTCAGGGTGCTGGGAATCTGCTTCCTGGAGGGGCCCTGCCTGCCTCTTGCCACTGGACAAGCTGGACAAGAGGAAGGACAGGCAGAAGCTGGATCCCACTGCCAGGGTGGAGGTCAGAAGCTAATGCTAGGTCATCACTGGCCAAACAGCCAGCAAACAGGCAGGAGCAAGTCCTCTTCCTCTCCCTGCCTTCGGGTCTCTCTCTCATGCTCCTGGGGGTTAGAAACTTCCGGGCAGTCACCTGTAAAAGGAGACACATATTTGCAGCTCCCCAGTACCAGCGTCATGGGGCAGAGGACGGAGGGTGGCTTTGGAATCTGGAGACATCCAGGGCTCCCAGCCCAAGGTATCTGGCTACCCCACGTCCCACCCTCCTGTCCGTCTGGGTGGGGGACCAAATCTCAGCATATTTATAGCCCATTGGGTGTTAGATCCATCAGAGAGTTCTGGTTTAAGGGCATAACTGTCAGCAAAAACAGATGAGCCAGTGTTTTGGGGAGAGGATGCTGCGTGGGGAAGGAAGGGGGACTTGGCAAATGCCGTGAGATGAGGAAGTGTCACCGGGCCCAATGAGGGGACAGAAAGAACACAGTGTTTGAACATGTTTGACTGCCAGAGCTAAAGGCAGGTGCCAGCCCTGAAAGCTCCCCTGGCCTGGGGCAAGCTTCTTAACCTTCCTGAGCTTCATGGAGCTGCTGAGGATTAAACGAGATAATCCGGGTAAAGTGCTTAGCTCAGTGCTAGTCACAGGGTGAGCATTCAATAAGTGTTCGTCTCTATTATCGGAGAATTTGTGAAACTCCTTCATCCACTCTCCTGGTGACCGTGATGACTGTGCACACACGTGATGACTCATTTCCTCATTCGGACAGGTGTGTGATAACCAAATTCTGCCTTGGATACACTTTGATCTTTACTGGCCAGTTAGAGACTTCATCGTCCCTTGCAAAGCTGGTGGGGAGAATGGGTCCACACAGGGTCATTTCATCCTGGCGGATTGTCTCCTACTTTAATAAACAGTGCAGCTCTGCCCATGTGGCAAAGTCAGCTCCCCTGGTATCTGGGAGCTCAATTTTCTGTATGGTTAGAGTTAGTGCCATTGTCCCGTGTTTATGAACAGTGATGCTGGAGCAATCATTACTGAGTACCTTATTACTACTCTTGGCAACTGTGGGCATCTAACCAAATATGTGATTACACATGGGCTGGCTTTATGGTTCCTCTTGGGAGGCGCCTGTCTCCAAGGCCATGTGGTGTTTTTAAGGCACCCCAAGTCCAGGGATGCCACCCGTGGGACTGGCACAATAAAATCCACTGCAGACTGTGAGCAAACAGTCCAAATTTATCTCCTGCTCTTGCTCCTATGGTCCGTGCCTGTCTCCCATATCCAGCTGCTGTCCTTGGACTTCAAGTCTTATCCTCGGCCTGAACAGTTGGCACCTCCCTCATGTTACCTGCTGCTTTGACCTAGATTTGATGCTCTCATCCCTGACCATGCTCTCCTGGATTCTGGCTCTGTGCAGTAGCTCTGTTTGGGCCAGTTAATGTGAGTATGTACCTGGGCAGGTACCCAGATGGAGATGATCTGCCTTGTTTATTTGAAGATAACTAACATCTTGCCATTAAAGATACATTGCTTTAGCCCAAGTTATAGAGTTTGGGATGGTACTAGTTTTTACTTGGAGAGGGGGAAAGAGTTTCATGATGAAATCATTTGGGAAACACTGGGCTAACCATGGTTAGACAGGTTCCCATCACCCCAAATCTTCTCTGAGCTGTTAAGGTGTTGACGTTAACTGTGAACCTCCAAGAAAGAAAGTGTGGAGCAGTTTCCCAATATTATGTAATCGTCAACTCAAGTTTTTGAGGCGTTATCGCTTGAGACTGGAACGTATTGCTGGGTTAGGGACTGACTTTTTCTTGTGATCTCTGTCTCTGTCTCTCTTTCTCTTTCTAGGTGTCTTCTTTCTAAATAAAAATACCATATGGTATCACTTATATGTGGAATCTAAAATATGACACAAATGAACCTATCTATGAAACAGAAACAGACTCACAAACATGGAGAACAGACTGGTGGTTACCAAGGGAGAGGGAGGGTGGGAGGGGGACGGATTAGGAGTTTGGGATTAGCAGATGCAGACTATTATATATAGGATAGATAAACAGCAAGGTCCTACTGTATAGCATAGGGAGCTATATTCAATATCTTGTGATAAACCATAATGGAAAAGAGTGTGAAAAGGAATATATATATATGTATAAGTGAATCACTTTGCTGTACAGCAGAAATTAACACAACATTGTAAATCAACTCTACTTCAGTAAAAAAAAAAAAAGAAGTACTTCTGGAAGGAAATATATATCAAGTCATGATCACTTTAGGGAGAATTAGCCCAATTAGTTTCCAAGCACTCTGGGTTTTTGCTGCCCAAAGACCCTCAGAGCTGTCTCCTCCTTTCCATCGCATCCTGACCATCTGCCTGGGCTTGGCCCGGCACGTAGCATGAAAGAGGTGATTGGAAGGGACTGATGGGGGAGACCTGGCTCCTGAACCACCCTACCTCACCAAGCTTCCAATTTATTCCTTATTGTGTTTCCTCAATTACCAAAATTCTGACTTTTCTGTCCATCTGTTGTGTCCTGCAGCCCACCCAGTATGGGCAAGGGTGGGCTTCTCTGGTTTTCTGCCTTGTGTCCCCTTCCTCATCCCCTTCTTTCTCAAGATAGTTTGGATGGTCACTGGTATCGTTTAGTTGAAGATAATAGAATATTTGTGATGCAAGGGGTCCTTGTGCTGATCTATACTTGCTTCATAATTCAGGAGAGAGAAGGGGGTGAATGACATGTTCGTGGCTCCTGACTCCCAGGCCAGTGCTTTTTCTCCTTGAACTAAGCTGCCCCCAGGACTTATTAATCAGGACTTTTTATTCTGTATTTTTAATGCTTTGACATTTGGGGCCTTGATAACGCAGAGAGACTGCCTCTCCCGGGGCTAGCTAATTCCTAGAGATAGCAAACAACTCACCTGTCTAGCAAACATGCCTCGTAAACCAACCAATCCAGAGCTCACAGCCCAACCACATCCTAGATCAGACTCTCATACTCCAGGATACTATCCACATTCCTAATACCCCAGAGCCAGGTCCCAGGCAACTAAGGACACCCCTGTACCCCAGAGCCTGCTGAAATTATTCAAACAGTCAATCTTAAGCTTGCTTACCTGCCCCACCCATTCTTTCCCATGGAAACCACATTAAAAGCTCCAGCTCCAGATTCCCTCCCTCCCTCTGCCGAGTGACCCTGGTGCTTCACCATATGGCCCCCTCCTCTTGGGATCTGTGAGTGTAACAAACTCTCTTTTCAATGACAGTTCTTTCCTGATATGTTGGTCTTACCATACCTGAATAATAATAATAGTAAACCCTTATATTTAAAAATACAGCTTGGTCCTGGGGAATTGGCTGTACTTTTGGAGGACACAGAAGCCCTCTGAGGTTTGGGCATGTGCAGGCCCTGAAGAAGGATCTGCTGGTGGCAGAAAGCTGCTGTGTCAGTGAGCCTGCTATTTCCCACCCTTGGAGGCTGATTCACTGAGGGAGGCCCTGACATCACCACCCCTAGCCCCAGAGGACCACTCTTTAGGGTCCAACACTGACAAAGCCACAATTCTTTTGCCTTGTGTGCTTTCACTCAAGCCAGACAAACTGGGATTCTCAAAGGGAAATTGACTTCAAAAATAAGGGAGATCAAAAGGAAAATGTACCAAGAAAAAAAACACACACACACACACAAAGACCCACTAACACACATATACATGTGAACCAGAAACAAAAAAATGAAACAAAAAAAAAGGAAAGGGAAGGAAAGAAGGAAGGAAAAAAAAAGGAAGGAAGAAGAAAAAGAAAGAAAGGGAAAGAAAAAGGAGAAAACCTAAGAACGGTTGACTTCGAAGCTCTGGGCTGCAGCCACCATGGCCATGCTCCATCTAGTCCTTTCAGTCCATGAGAGATGAGCTGTTTATGGATGACGGTGAAGCCCCCCTCCCACAAGTGCCTCTAGCCCTCCCCTCCACCCCCAGCTACATTACTGATTAAAAAAACAGCCTCATTATGGGGCCCATTTGTCAGTCACTTCTCCCTCTTTGGATGGGGCCAAGGCAAATGAACGCTGCGCTCAGATATTGCATTGGAATGTAACTATTCCATTCAGTCTGCACCCTGACTTAGGGCCACACCCCTTCCTGTGGCCCCAAACCACAGGATCCTCTGGGCTTCATCTGCTTCCAAAACTGTTTTCTGCCCACCAGCCCCCGTTTGTCTCTTACCCTTTAGTTTTGCCTCTTTGTAGGCCTTCTCTCCGATTCTCTTGGACATGACAACCCAACCCTGGCTTGTCTAACTCTGGCCTCTAACCTTGACACTCTGGAAGACCCTGCTGTAGAAAATTGTCCCCAAGCTCCGATCCAGGCTCCCAGGACACTGCTGAACAGAGCCTTAAACTCTTGAAGGTCTAGAAGGGATGCTGTGCAGAAACCATGTTGTTAGAAGCTATTTGCTAAGTCCTTTGTATAGTAAACAAACATCATCACTCCAGCAAAAAAAAAAACGATTAAAATAAGTTAGAAAATGTAGGACTGTGCAAAGGCAAAACAACAGGCTCTTTGAGGTTATGTGACTCTATTCATAACTATAAAAAATAACATTTCTTCCACTGAATAAATATTTAGTGAGAACCAACAATGTGTTGTGTACCATGACTTCTAGGCCCTAGGGATACATCAGTAGATTAAACAGAGGAAAATCTCCATCCTCATGGGGCTTCCATTCTACTGGGAGGGAGAGACTGGTACTAAACATAATAAATTAGCAGATTAATTAGCAGATGGAAGGTGGTAGGTGCTAATGAGAATTAGGAGGGCAGGAAAGGGCATTAAGGCATACTGGGGAGCCTGCAAGCTAGGCTCTTAGAAAGAGCGTTCAGTAAAGGCCTCAATGAGAAGGTGACATTTGAGCAAAGACTTAAGGGAAGTGAGGGGAGAATTCACGCAGATATTGGCGCAGGTGCTCTAGGCAGATGGTTCTAGAGGGGCCAGTGCAAAGGCCCTGAGGCATTCAAGGATAACAAGGAAGCCAGTGGCTGCCGCAGAATTCGTGAGGGGAGATTAATCAGAAAGGGTTGGGCGGGGGTCCTGGGTCATGGAGAGTCCCAGGTCATGGCGGTGGTAGGCTTTATAAGAACTTTGGCATTTACTCTGAGTGAGATGGGGAGCCATGGCCAGCTTTTGAACAGACAAATGATGTCATCTGACTTATATTTTGAGAGAACCTCACTTTTAATTTATTGAACGCTTCAGATGGTGCCAGGAATTATGCTAAACACTCTATGTGCACTATTCTTCCAATCTTCACAGCAACTTTTAGGGAGAGATTCTATTATTATAATCTAAATGTTAAGAAGTGAGGAAACAGACTAGAGGACTAAGAAACATGGCCTTAGCTAGGAAGTCAAGGGGGCTGGTTGAACCCCAGCCTTCCTGACTCTGAAGCTAGAACCCGCGACCACCTCCTTGTGCCTTGGGGAGGCTGTGGATGGACTCACTACGAGTCGAACCCATTAGATTTCCACGCCCCCTCCGGCCACCTTGTTGGTCATATTCTGAAGAGCACAATGCCGGAAGTGAAAATGGGACCCAACCTCGGTTCCCTTTGTGCTGTCTTTGCATGAAGGACATTTCACCCCTACTTGGCTGAATTTAAATCTTTCTCCTTCACATGTGACCCACTGTAGTTCAAATTTCATACTCATAAGCCCAAGCCCACGAAGTCGGTTCACCACAAAGGCACTGATTGAAGCCAAGCATGTGAACATTGCTTAATTAAATGCCTCTTGAAACTTATGGGTCAATAGGCCCCTGAGGCACACATATGACACCCTCCCCCACCCTCTTCCTATCTTACTGACCCAGCTTGGGAGGGAGACCTCCTTAGCACTCCAGAAAGAAAGGCAGATCATAAGTCTCTGGGTACCCCTCAGATTCTCATAGTATCCCAGCATCCTTCTCCAAGTGGCTTAAACTGGTCAGAATCTAAAACATGGTCTACTGAGGGATGCTTGGCCCATATAGAGCTATTTGTGTGTGCCTGTGAGGTGAGTGTTTAAGTAAGGGCTGGGGGAGTTGATGTGAAGGGTTAGGATTTAAAAAAAAGCAGTTGTGTGCTTCCCTGGTGGCGCAGTGGTTGGGAGTGCGCCTGCCGATGCAGGGGGCGCAGGTTCGTGCCCCGGTCCGGGAAGATCCCACATGCCGCGGAGCGGCTGGGCCCGTGAGCCATGGCCGCTGAGCCTGCGCGTCTGGAGCCTGTGCTCCGCAATGGGAGAGGCCACAACAGTGAGAGGCCTACGTACCGCAAAAAAAAAAAAAAAAAAACAGTTGTGCTGAGGAAGGTGTGGTGAGGAGCTGGGACAAACTCAAAGAGCTACATTTTGCAGCCTCTTCTTTTTTTTTTTTTTTTTTTGCGGTACGCGGACCCGTCACTGTTGTGGCCTCTCTTGTTGCGGAGCAACAGGCTCCGGATGTGCAGGCTCAGCGGCCATGGCTCACGGGCCCAGCTGCTCCGCGGCATGTGGGATCTTTCCGGACCGGGGCACGAACCTGTGTCCCCTGCATCGACAGGCGGACTCCCAACCACTGCGCCACCAGGGAAGCCCTGCAGCCTTTTCTGATGGGCAACTCTGTGACCCAAGACTTTTAAGCAATTATGAGAGCAAAAGCTTCATTATATTTAAAGTGCTTCTGCACCTGTGATATTGTGAGTTATAATAAGATATACGTATTTGGTCTTTGTTCCCATTGCTGGCACAGAGTTCCTAAAACCACTGGAATTTCCTAAGTAGGGAGAACAATTAAGATGTCTTTTGTTATGTTAATAAGGAGACCTTTGGAAAGCACCCAGGTAACCTGAGGATGGGGACTGGGTGCCAGGGGACCCAACCATGTAATCAGATGGTTGGACCTTTTAGTCCCTCCCCAAAGACTGGGAAGGGAAGAGGGGCTGGAGGTTGAATCAATCGCCAATGGCCAATGATCATGCCTATGTCATGAAACCTCCATAAAAACCCAGAAGGATGAGGTTCTGAGAGTTTCTGGGTTGATGAACACGTGCAGATTCAGGGAGTGTGGTGAGCCCAGAGGAGGCACGAATGCCCCTCACCCTTTCCCCACACCTTACCCTAAACATCTCTTCCATCTGTCTGTTCCTGTGTTATATCCTTTCATAATAAACCGGTGATCAGGAAGTAAAATGTTTCTCTGAGTTCTGTGAGCTGCTCTAGCAAATTAATCGAACCCAAGCATGGGAACCTCTGACCTGTAGCTGACTGGTCAGAAGCCCAGGGGACAACCTGGACTCGTGATTGGTATCTGAAGTGGGGGAGGGGGCAGTGTTTTGGGACTGAGCACTTAACCTGTGGGATCTGGTGTCATCTCCGGGGAGACAGTGTCAGAACTGAGTTGAATTGTAGGACATCTAACTGGTGTCCAGGGCATTGCTCAACGTGTTAAAAACACACACACTGAAATTGGGTGCAGAATTGTAGCACCTCATTTGGGTGGGAGGTCGTGGGAGTGTACAGGGCAGAAGAAACTCTAATTTGTGGCAGATCAGGCTCAAGTGAGACTCTTCCCAGGGCCGTTTGAACAAGAGAAGGTGGACTTCTCCAGGGGAGAAGGGCAGAGCCCCTTCCCTGAAGTTAAGTCTGAAGGAGAAGGCAGCCATTCATCCAGGCCACTGTGCCAAGGGCCACTGTGGGATTCTAAAGGAGAAGCAGGACACTTCTGCAGATGTTTCCGTGTTACCTGTGAACTTGACCTTCACCTGGGCTTTGTTCCAAGGGCACCCTTGCCCAAGAGGCAGGAGAATGCCTTGGGCTTTGGTGAGGAAGCATCTGGCAATCGAATGAATACCAGCCAGGCTGGGGTGGGGTGGGGAGCGTCACCCCTGTGGAGCCTCTGGCTCTTAACAGGCTTGGCTGGAACATCATCCTTTCTGGCCAGTGTGTGGGCAGCTTCTGTCTACATTGGCACATTTCTAGTGTCTACACTACACTTAAGAGTGGAGCAAGCCTGGGCCCAGTGACTGTTTTATTTGCAGCTGCATCTCTCAGAGGAGGAAGGTGGTGAGGGCTTAGGAGGTTGAAGTGAATCTGGAGAAAGTCGGATTCCTGGAGCAGAGGGAGAAAAGGAAGCAGCTTGAAGGGAGCTGCTGTTTGGGGGAGGAGTGGGTGGGGATGCTGACTGGACCACAGACGTTGCCACCTGTGTGAACTCAAGAATCACTGGGGCAAACATTAGTCAGAACTCAGTAGTGCCAGTTCCTTCAGAAAAGATGATACTTAGACCATTCATTCTTTTATTCAGCAATTTTATTTATTTTGCATGATTATCCATCAGGAACTAGGAATGGAGACAAATACAGTCTGGTTTCTGCCTTCGAGGAGTTTGCAGTTCAGAGCAGTGCCGTCCAATGCACCTTCCTGAGGTGCTGGAAATATTCTCTAACTCTGCACCATCCAGTATGGTAGCCACTTGCCACACGTGGGCTATTGAGCACTTGATATATGGCTAATGCAACGGAGGCACTGAATTTTAAATTTAAGTAGCCACACATGAGTGGCTACTGCATTGGACAGAGCAGGTTTAGAGGAGAAATCAATTAGGATGCTTTTGGCTGTGAATCACAGAAGACACAGGTCAGAATGGACAGGAAGTCTAGAGATGGGGTGGTCCTTGCATTGATTCAATACAAACAACATCAAGGATTCAGGTTTCTTCCATCTTTCCCTTCTGCCTTATTCAGCATGTTGACTGTGTCCTCATGGCCACAAGACAAGTTGCCACATCTCTGCCCACAACAGCATCGGTGTGAGAGTTTTCTTCCTGTGTTTCTCTTGCTAAGAATAAACACTTCTTAGAAGTCCCCGCTGCCACTGCCCCAGCATTTCACCTCTGGTCTCACTGATGAGATTTATCACATGTTGGTTCTAAGATGGATACATGACTGAATGGCCATCACTGGATGGAGGCAGCAGGGTTCACTTCAGAGGCACATGGCTGGGCTTCTGACACTGAACACGGGTTGGGTAGAAAATTGCAAGGGCTGGCCCAGCATAGATTCTAACATGTACGCAATTCTAACACACACGAACAATAAAGGGCCTAAATGAACTATGAATAAAGTGGTCTGGGAATACAAAGGAGGGAGTGGTAAAGTCTTCCCAGGAGCTTTAGAAAAGATAACTTTTGAACTGAGCCTTGAAAAATGAGATTAAAAATAGTCACTGGACACAAGCATGGACTAGCTAAGCTCTGCCAGTAGGTGAGGGGGTGGTCCACACTTCTCTACATGTAAATTTGATTCAACTTCCTTCTCTTGGAAGATCAGAGATGGAGAAAATTTGGCAAGTGAGAGGCAATGTGCAGAATAAGCATGAGACACACATACACACCCCTTCAGGAGGCCCCCGGTAAACGAAATCTCTGCCCCCCAAAGGCAGCCATAGCTGCTAGTGGGTATGATGAGGCAGTAGAGATGTATCTCAATGACACTGATGACTGGATGAAGTTTTCAACAGTCAGGCAGGTCGTAGTAAAGGAAAGCCATTAGCAATAATAATAGCAAAGATGGAGGTCTGCCCCAACTCTCACCATTTCCATCTTGAGTACCCCCAGCTCCTACCTTGAAGATGGATCTAGCCCATCACTGGTCAGGGGCTGAGCTGTCTCTGCCAGCCAGGTCTGGGGCTCATCTACGTCCTCTCCAGGGAAACCAGCCAAGGATATGGCCACGTTCTGCTTCAACTGTGGTGTCTCATGAGCCCCATCCCACCTTGGGTTGGCAGCTGAGGGATTTCCCATCCATTAGTGAGACATTTGAGAGTAAAAGGGGTCCAGAAAGGTCATCTACATAATTTAAGACATTTTCCTCTTTACGTGCGTGTGTGGGCACACATCCACGCATGCACACACAGAGCTGGAATACTAGGGGCTGTCAGAGGATTGCTTCTCGCGGCTATCGCTTTTTCTCTCCATTCACTAAATTTTGCTGAGAAAATGTGGATGACTGAGAAAGAAGAATGAAGTGGTCTGATTTTGGGGAATAGAGTGTGAGGGAAGCTATTATGCCAACAAAATGTTGAGAGTCTTCTAATTTTTAGCCAATTGTTTAAAAGACAACAGATGGTAATGTTTATGAGATGTATAATTCAAGGCAAATCTGTCCAGATAGAGAAGATAAAGCATCTTTAACTTGGCTAACAAATGTTGAGCTGCATTCAGATAAATAAAACCAACCAAACCCAAGGCACATAACTGCAACATTGGAGAGATGGAAAACAATCTTTTTTTAAAAAAATAAAAGAATGATACACACGAGAATGAGGAGTTGGGATGTTTCTATCCTTTCCTGCTGATCAGTTATATTATCAGTCACAGGTGAAAGCAGAATGCATCCCCGAATCTTGAATCTGCCTGTCTACTCTTTCCAAGGTCATGCTACATATCTGTTTTTCCGTTCTCCCAACTTTTTGTTTTGAGCCAAATAACATGATTTTTGTTTCATTAATATTTAAGAGTAATTTAGATTGTGCCAGATGATCTTAAACTTCATTTAAATCAGCCTGAAGATAATATTAAGCTTTCTCCCAGCATAATCTACGACCATAAATGATAGTGTCTTCTGCATATAGATGATGGGTTGAATATGATAATGAATAGCGAAGATAATCAATATAGAAAGATAACTGCACTGGATTCCAGATAAATCTTTCACGGATCCATTATTCTGCTTTCAGAGTTAAAGATGTATTGTTTTTGTCCAAATCTTCTAAAGAAAACACAAAATGTTTCCATGAAATGAGTCTTTTATTATTTTGGGGGGGGAATGTCCACAAATTATACATGTACTGTTTTGCAGATACAATCATTAGAGTTCACACAGACCATCACTTTATTGGATTGAACAACTGTCTCCTAGCAATTGCTGCTGCTTCTCCTTTTACTTCTCCTCCTCCTTCTCTTCCTCCCCACTCCTTCTTCTTCTTCCTTCTAAAAATGAACACTTTTGGGGCTTCCCTGGTGGCGCAGTGGTTGAGGGTCCGCCTGCCGATGCAGGGGACACGGGTTCGTGTCCCGGTCCGGGAGGATCCCACATGCCGCGGAGCGGCTAGGCCCGTGAGCTATTACCGCTGAGCCTGCGCGTCCGGAGCCTGTGCTCCGCAGCGGGAGAGGCCACAACGGTGAGAGGCCCGCGTACCGCAAAAAAAAAAATAATAATAATAAAATAAAATAAAAATGAACACTTTAAAATACTGTTTCACTTGGGACTGGCTTGAACCCTTATTTAATTTGCCATAGGCCTATGGAATGCCAGCCCATGGTACCATCTAGGGAAATCCTTCATAGACTAAAAATATTTGATTTTAATAAATCGTATCTTCCTTTTTTATTGACCTAGAACTTATTGATATCTCTTATTTGAATAAAATACAAACTTTGGATAGCTATGTGTCAAATATGATTTGTAAGAATTAAGGACATATTTTTCTCTCCTAAGATAGGAGAAGAGACGATTTTTAAAGTCAAAGAGAAAAAGCATAATAAGGAGAAATGTACAAAAAGAAAAGTCAGTGCCAATAGACATGAATTAGTCTGTGGTGGTTGAAGACAGGGGCCTATGGCTGCAAATTCAGTCCTATTTTATCTTCTTAACAGATGCTGGGCAGAGTTATGCAAAATGATGGTTATTCTTCCTTCCCTCCCATCTCTCCTTCCTGCCTTTTATCCCTGATGTCCCATCAGGACTCCCCCAAACACATAAGGGTCTCTAATCCACATTAAGGAGTTCTGGGAAGTGCTCTTGAAGTTTTAGAGCTGGTAGAGAAGGTGGGGTTTGCTCCTGGATTGGGAAGGAATGGTTTTTCCACTTTGCAGACTCAGCAGAGCCAGTCACTGTTCTGGGTCCAGGAAGATGGAACAGATGTAAGACGTACCAGGGAACATGACAAGAAGCTTCCTGTGGGCCTGGTTTATCCATGTATCTCTTCCCACAGCCCCTGGGAGGTAAAAGATACCTGATATTTGTTAATGGAATGAGTGAATGTAGTCAGAGGAAGTCTGATGTAGAAGTTGAGAGCTTACTGCTGCTCTACACCATTGGATATATTCAGGCAAGCAAACAGCCTTTCTCTTCTGGGACTCCCTCCCCACCCCCTGCTCCCAGCCTTGTGTGTACTTAAGGAATCACTTCTTTGACTTCACAGATTTGGAGAGAAAAGACCTTGAGAAGGAAAGCCTGGGAGGCAGAGTTGCCTGAGAGGCAGTGAGTGAAGAGGAACTATGGGGACTCTAGGTGTGGTGGGGAGATCTAGGGGAAGAGGAACTACGGGGACTCTAGGTGTGGTGGGGTGATCTAGGGTAGAAGTGAAGCCAAACTGTTGTGCAAACATCACCCTGCCTCATGCCTCCATATCTTGACCTCGACTGTGCTTTATGTCTAGAATGTTCTTGTTGGCCTAGTGAGTTACTACTCTTCTTCCTTCAAGATTCTACCCCAACTGTTACCTCCTCTTTGAAGTTTTCTAATCTTTTTTGGCAACA
Organism: Delphinapterus leucas; assembly: GCF_059928025.1. Taxonomy (NCBI): domain Eukaryota; kingdom Metazoa; phylum Chordata; class Mammalia; order Artiodactyla; family Monodontidae; genus Delphinapterus; species Delphinapterus leucas. The sequence goes on from NC_143133.1 coordinate 106,065,829, forward strand.
TTAAATCTTCTTTCTTTGCCTCTCCAGTACTTTGTATATAACTTTATTAGCACTGGATGTTTATCTCCAGGTGCCTGTCTTCACTAGACTGTGGACTCTGAATGGCAAATTTGGTTTCTCTTGATTTGTCCTATGCCTAGCACAGTGCCTGGCACATAGTAGACACTTAAAAGGGGTTTGTTGAATGAGAACAATGGCACCTTGAGGTGGCACTATGGAAAGAGCGCTGGCAGGCCGCCCTGTACAATTGTATACATTGTGCACTGCACATCTGTATGCTGTGACTCAGTTCTGGATCCTTAACATCAGGCTGGAAAGATGGGGAGCTTAGGGCTTGGGAAAAGGATCATCTCAGTGCCTTCTCTGTCCCTCTTCAACTTGTCTCCAGGGCTCTAAAATGACATAAGTTCTCAAGTGTAACACGTTTTCCAGGACCAGAGGGCTTCCCAATTTCCTTGGACCAGAGGGCTTCCCAATTTCCTTTCAGGTCTCCCCATCTGTGGCTCGTGTCTTGGTCCCCCTCAATAGACATCTCCATCTTTCACCGTCTCAATAAATAAATGCCTTGGAGTGTCTGGGTGTGTTTTCACTTGAGAATAGTATTGAGACCAGATCTTTTCCTGTCGGAATCATTTGAAGAGACTAGAGAGGAGGAAATCCTTTTGCCCAGAGGGGAGGGAGGGAGGAGTGAGATGGAAGTGGAGAAAGTTGCAGAGAAAATAGCTTAAAGACCAAGGCAACCTCCTTCAATAATTGGCCAGGGTCCTGCCCTGTTAGCTCTGTCTGGGTAGAAAATGAGTGAATGTACACAGGGGGACCAGAGGGACGGCCAGGTTCTGACCACAAAGGGAGGGAGGCTGAGGCCGAGGGTGGTTCAGATCTGAGGGCAGGGCCACGCTTGGGGCTGGTGGGGGAACCCGCACAGAAAAGTGGCTCTGCCCTTTGAAGCCCTTTTTCACTTGTCCAATGGTCTGGCCACTAGGGTAATCATCTCACAATGCTCACTGCTTCCTCTGAGGTCGGTTTATCCTATTCTAACAATGATCATAGCAACACATCACCCTAACACGTTTCCCCATCTTTAATGGTCACAGGTTAATGGTTGGAAAGGTGCCCAGAGGGAGCCACAGCCCCCTGCAGCCCTTGTCTCCCCGCGTGGCACTCATCGTGGTGGTACTTGCTGTCTGCTCTGGATGGGCATCCAAAGCCCGTGGAATGGGACTGCTCTCGTGGAACCGAGGAGGAGATGGTACAGGGATATCGGTTTCCTTCCTTGGGGTAGACTGTATTCCTGGTGGCTCTGCCCCAAGCCAGAACTTTCCCACTTGAACATAGGGTCTCCTTGGAGGTAAATTAAAAAGCCCATCTCAATAGGCAGAGTCAGTAGTAAAAAAAAAAAGTCTCCTGAAAGAGTCAGAGCAGAGGGTGGGGGCTGGGCATATCGACAGCGGTGGGAGCTGGGGAGATCCGGCTCAGTAAGAGAAGAGCTGAGGGGTAAGGACAGTGGGAAGCACACCCCCGGTCCGCTCTGTGGTTGCTTTCCTCAGTAACGAGATAGGAGGAAATCTCTAGCCAGGTTTAGGAAGCAGATACGGCTGACTTACCTCATAATGATCAGTAAATTAGGCAAGTGTGAGTCTAGCTATGTAAAGCTCTTCTCCCAACAAGGACACAGTCAGGCTGGGCTTTGTCACCTCCTGTGCCCCACATTGTCATCCGTTTCTATCGGTGGGAAAAATGATCTCCTCTAATAGTCAGCCTATGGGGTAGATGCCACTTTTACCCCCATTGTACAGATGAGGAAACTGAGGCAGAGTTGAGGGCAACGGGACATAAGAGAACAGGAATTTGAACCCAAGGAGTCTGACTCCAGAGCCTGAGCCCTCACCCATGGCACTAGCCTGCTTTGCCATTTTCCAATAAAACGTTTGTTTAGAATCAATTTAAGAGTTTTACCAGGGATCACTGAGAGCAGAAACTTCTCCTCCTGGATCCCTGGATATCTTCACTGGTGCTCAGATATGGGTACATACATTTTTACTTACTGAGTAGGGAAAAGAGAGGGTCTTCAGATTTATCATCCCTCTGGGGGTGGTGCTGGTGGTGGGAAAACCTGTACTAGCACCTCAGCAGGAGTTATGCTTCTGCTCCTAAAAAGCACGATTCCTTTTCGCCTTGTCTCATAAGCTCCGGGGTCTGTCACCCAAGATCTACTTCTCATTTTGCATACCGAGTATCTGCTGATTATTGACTCATCTGACACTGAAAAATGCCCAGTGCTAAAAGAAATGCTGGGTTTTTCAATCTGCTCTCTCCCTCCCTATTTTCTTTATTGCCTGTGTTCTTACTTTATTGAAGAAAACATTCCACTACAAAAACAACATTAATGGTTAGTTCTTTTAATGTCCTAGGCACCTTTCAAAGAAGAACTCATCAAACTTTGTCCAAACCCTGTCAAGGGAAACATGACCACGTGAGAGATGAGATGCTTGAACTTGAACGAAGGGGGCGGGGGAAGGGGGTAGGGGCGTGCAAACCAGAGGGGGCAGGGCACTGGCTGAGGGAACACCGCACCTGAGACTCTTACCTTGGCACCACCTTGCACGCCTGAGACATTTTAAGCCTCCCAAAGCCCAGGCCACTCCCTGAACTATTAAAGCAGAAGCTCTAGGGGAGGGACCCCAACAGTACAGCTTTTAAAGGCTCTCGTGTGATTCCACTGTAGGCTTCTGATTGCCACATCACAACTTATTATGGAGGCGAGGGGTGGGCTTCTATAAGAAAATGGCCCTGCCAGCCAGCTCACACATGAACCCCCAGAGTGGGTTCCATGAGTCCTTTACTTGGGCTTTCAGTCATATCTGATATTCATGGTGTGTTACTTATCTGTTACTGCATAACAAATTACCCCATACTTAGTGACTTAAAACAACCGACATTTATTATCTCATAGTTCCTGTGGGTCAGGAATGTGGAAGCAGCTTAGATGGGTGGTTCTGGCTTACAGTGTCTCATGGGGTTGTAGCCAAGATGTTGGCTGAGGCTGCAGGATCCCCTGGCAAGATGACTCCCTTGAATGGCTATAGGCAGGAGGCCTCAGTTCCTCACCACGTGGGCCTCCCACAAGGCTACTTGAGCATCCTCTTGACATGGTAGCTGGCTTCCTCTGGAGTGGGTGACCCAAGAGCCAGAACAAGGAGAAAGCCACCGTGCCTTTTATGTCTTAATCTTAGTTGTCTTATACCATCACTTCCACCGTGTTCTGTTTGTTAGAAGTAAGTCACTAAATACAGCCCACAGTTAAGGACAAGGGGAATTAGATTCCACCTTTTAAAGGGAGAGAGAACAAAGAATTCATGGACATATTTTAAAACCAGCACAGTGGGTATTGGAGATTAGTGGTTTTCCTCATTTTATTCATCTTTTTTCCCAGATGGAGGCCTTCCTCCTGGGTTCCAGAGATGCATCATGAAGCCAAATGCACAGCCAGCAAAGACAATATCCCCTAGTCCAGTTTCCTTACTTCTTCTCTCTTTCATTCTGGTCCTTGACTCATTTACCCCAGCAACCCCACAGTTACCCTGTCCAGCTTCTGCTTTCTCCTGTCTGGCCTCAGTGTGGATTGTCAGTCTCTCCTCAGGGTGGTTCTGCTGCTGGGGATGGTCATGAGGGTAGGGATGCTTTGGACCAGGAGGGAGGAGGAGGTCAGTGAAAAGAGGCCCTCTCTGTGGTCTGGCCCCACACGCAGCCCTTTTCCTCAGTGAATCATAATCTCCTGGGAGCGCATCTCCTATTATGCTAATGGAGTGTTTGTCTTATTGCCAGACTTGAATGACATTATACAGGGTCTGGCCTTGAGCTCTTGGAAATTGGAATTAGAGCAGGAGGGAATGATCTTGTCTACCACATTTGAAACCTGGATTTTAAGTTAATTATACATAATTAGCATAATTTAATTACACTTAGGACAGAAGTTTTCAAAGTTTCTAAGGAACCTAATTCTATGAAGATCTTTGGGGAATTTTGCAAATGTTTTATTGAAAAATTTTAAATACCGTATGTTTTAAATTGTAAACAAATAATATATTCTCTACCAGCTTTTAACAATCACCACATAATCTCGTGCCTGCCAACCTAACTTCATGTGTCTGAGCCCAGATATTGGAATAAAGCTTTTCCCACTATCACTGTTAACTGAAAAGTGTCTTGAGTTTGCAAAGCAAACAGTTTTTTTCAAAACCTGTTAACATTTGCAGCTCCTCATTTGTGGGAATCAGTCTTTCCTCAGGATTATACAATCAAAACAAAATGCTAAAATAAATTGGATGCTTAGACTGGTATGACTTTTATTTATGACCCTAACTCCCCATTTTAAATTATGCGTCACAAAAGTTCTCCATTATCTCCCTGATTGACTTCTAATAAATAAAAGTTATGAATTAAAGCCTATAAAATAAATGTTTAATAATAATTTGACCATTTTAATCTGTTTTCTACATTAGTATTTCAGAATGCTTGCCGTTGCAAATTACAGAAAACCCAACTCAAAATGGCTTAAAACAATAAGAGGATTTGTCATCTTACATAAAAAGAAATTCCAGGGTTGGTGGATTCCATGGCTCAGCAATATTGTGGAGGACCCAGGTTCCTCCCATTTTCTGTTCTGCCTTCCTCGGAGTGTTGACTTTGGGCTAACTCCCCTCAAAATGTCAAGATAGTTGCCATAGTTTTAAGCATCCCATGTATACATGGAAATATCCAATGGGTGGAAGGGGCAAAGAGTCTCCTCTTAGGAGCAAGTAATTTTTCCCAGAAGCCCCTGAACAGGTATCCCCTGGCATTTCATTGCCTAGAACCTGTCTAAACCAGTCACGGCAAGGGGAAGGCCCACCATCATTGACCTTTCCTGAATCATGGACCCTCAACCAAACTGGGGCCTGACCAGCATGAACGTAGGACAGAAAGGCTGTTGGGACTCTTACTAGCAGTGCCTGCTAGGATTTGGGTTTCTTATATGAATCATTTGATAACATAATTTTGCTACTGAAACAAAAATGTGTTGGACAAACTAGGAGTATTGAGAACTTTTCCTGGGCCGGCCTTGGGGCTGTTTATGTGGAAAGCTAGTCTTGCTGATCCTGCCCCAGTTTTGCTGGGGAGGGAAGGGAGAGCCCTGCCTGCATTAACCTCAGGGCTGCGGCCCACTCTTCAGCATGGTTCCTCTCCTCAGTCACACTGCCTGACATCTGCATGGAGAGTGACAGTTTACAAGGTGTTTCACATATATTGACTTAGGTAATCCTCAAAGGATGATGCAGTCTAGGGGCTCCAGAACCTAGTTGACCATCCCATCATCCCCATCACCTGGGGAGCATCTTGAACTAAAGAGAGTCGTTGGTCTCACCTTGGACCCACTGAACCAGAACAGTGGCCTGGGAATTCATTTTTCTCAGAAAGCTCTTACAGGAAACTGCAAGGTTGGAGAGTTGGTGCAGCTGGATGAGAGGCTGCAGATACGGGCAGCGGTCAGGTGAGGCTGGGACTCCAAGTTTAGGACTTGGACTTGGTCCGGTAGGACATCAGATGAGCACCTATGCAGTCGCCATCAGGTGGGACACGGTCGACAGGTGATGGCAGTCAAGTCAAAGCATCATTGGAGAGAGAAAACAAGACAGGGCAGGAAGAGGCTAAGGATACAAAGCCAACAGAGTTTGGATTCTTTTTTTAAAAATTAAAGTATAGTTGATTTACAATGCTGTGTTAATTTCTGTTGTACAGCAAAGTGTCTCAGTTATGCATATATATACTTTCTTTTATAAATATTCTTTTCCACTCTAGTTTATCATAGGATATTGAATATAGTTCTTGGTGCTATACAGTAGGACCTTGTTGTTTATCTATTCTATATATAATAGCTTACATCTGCTAATCCCAAACTCCCACTCCATCCCTCCCCCAACACCCTCCCCTTGGCAACCACAAGTCTGTTCTCTATGTTCGTGAGTCTGTTTCTATTTCAAAGATAGGTTCATTTGTGCCATATTTTAGATTCCACATATAAATGATATCATATGGTATTTGTCTTTCTCTCTGTGACTTACTTCACTTAGTATGATAATCTCTAGTTACATCCATGTTGCTGCAAATGGCATTATTTTGTTCTTTTTTATGGCTAGGTAGTATTCCATTGTATATATGTACCACATCTTCTTTATCCATTCATCTGTCAGTGGACATTTAGGTTGTTTCCATGTCTTGGCTATTGTGAATAGTGCTGCCATGAACATAGGGGTGCATGTATCTTTTTAAATTATAGTTTTGTCTGGATAAATGCCCAGGAGTGGGATTGCTGAATCATATGGTAATTCCATTTTTCCACAGTGGCTGCACCAATTTACGTTCCCACCAACAGTATAGGAGGGTTCCCAGGGCTTGTCTTCTAACTGAATTAAAAGAAAGACCTGAAGTGGCTCCCCAGTGTCTAGCTTGGAGGATTCTGTCTAAACAGCTCCCTCTTCTCTGTCATTGGCTTTCTGGCTGAGGAAGACAACTTCTCTGTCCAATCCCCCTGTCCCTCCTAAAGCTGAATGTTCCAGCATTGTCTATGCTCATGGTTGCCTAACCCTCCCTTCTGCCCACACCTGACCATCTGTCATTACAAAAGAACAGTCATAAAAAACCAGGCTTCCACTGAACTTACACATCATAGTTTTTGTCTGCAGGAAAAAGGGATAAATCCATTTCATGTCAGCTGGAGAGGAAACATCCATATACAATCTAAGTAAGGAGAGGGGCCATGTGGGGCTAATTTGATTTAAATAAAATGTTAATGTTTAAATGAAGAAAACAAAGAAAAGTGCGTACTAAGGAGCCTGGACTAAACCAGAAGATATTTGAATTCTCAAATTGTATTCTTGCTTGCTTGTATTTATTTTTATTGCATTACGTTCTAAATAAAATAAATTTTAATGTTTTGCTGAAACCCTAATGGAAAGTATGAATGAACAGCGGAAAGGTTAAAATGAAAATCCTTGAATTTCATGAATAGTAGGAATTTAAGAAACATTTTTTAAAAAAACACTCAGGAAAAGCTCTGACAAATTTACCTGTTTGTTTTTAGGCAATATTTTATGAGCACCATCTCCAATCTGACCACTTCTATTCTTTCCAAGATCTCTAGGCTGAGGCAGGCTCTGTACCTGTCCTCCACATTTGAAAGTCCCTACACATCCCCACTCATTGCTTTGCTTCCTGGAAACCTGGCTCATGGTTCAGGTGCTGACATATCCTGGATGAACACAGGAAGCCCACTTCTTTGCCACTGAAATAAAACACATTAAAGGGAGTCATTTCATATATGAAAGGGTGAAAAAGGGTGAAGAACTCTTGTGAATGGAAGTCCACCATCTCATTCACTGAAGAGCAAGTGGGAACAATGTTGAAAAAGAAACAGAGGTTTGATGAAATTGTGCCATTTGCAGCAACATGGATGGACCTAGAGATTATTACACTAAGTGAAGTCAGTCAGAAAGAGAAAGACAAATACCGTATGGTATCACTTATATGTGGAATCTAAAATATGGTACAAATGAACTGATCTATGAAACAGACTCACAGACATAGAGAACAGGCTTGTGGTTGCCAAGGGAGAGGGATAAATTGGGAGTTTGGGATTAGCAGATGCAAACTATTATATATAGGATGGATAAACAACAAGGTCCTACTGTAGAGCACAGAGAATTATATTCAATATCCTGTGATAAACCATAACGGAAAAGAACATGAAAAAGAACGTATATGTATGTATAACTGAATCACTTTGTTGTACAGCAGAAATTAACACAACACTGTAAATCAACTATACTCCAAGTAAATAAATTTTTAAAAAAGAAAGAGTTTAAAAAAAAAAGACGTCGCTGTGGGCTTTTTTAAAAGTGGTATATCTATCCAGTAGAATTTTACTCAACAACAGCCCCAAAACTATGGTATTGCTGCATGCAAATAAATGGATGAATTTCAAAATAATTTTGTTGAGTAAAAGAAGCCAGACCAAAAAAATGGATGTATATAGTATATGATTCCATTTTTATAAGATGCAAACTAATCTATGACCAAAAATACAGTGGTTGTCTAGAGATGATGCGTGGGAAGGACAAAGTACAAGGTGTACAAGGAAACCATCAGGGGTGATGGATCCATTGAGAATCTTGACGGTGGTGAGAGTTTCACGAGTGTATACATATGTCAAATCTCATCAAATTTACACTTTAAATGTGTGCAATTTATTGTACCTCAATTCTATGTAAATGAAGCTATAAAAAGAAAAAGCAACAGGAAGAAAAGAGAGATTGAAACTTCTCAACTGAAAATTTTCAAACAAGATGACTAATCATTCTTGAAGGAATTTTTTCTTTATAATTTTACAACAATTTTTGCAGGTTTCTGTTTCCATGCTAACCCCACAAGTCATGTCAGTAGGTCCTTTCTATTTTCCAGACACTTGGGCATGAGGAGACTTGTAGAGACACAGGTTGGTGAAGACATAAAATTTGTCTTTTCTGTTTTGCTCGGTCCCATTTGCAGCTCCTGGTCGTTTCAAGGATTCCAACTCTCAGCCTGCGCTGAAGGCGGGAGCCCCCCTCTGTGCCTGGGCTGGCCACTGTCCAGCTGTCCTTTCTCTCCTTCGTGCTCTGGAAGCCCTGATGAAGTGAGTGGCAGCTGTGCGCGTTGAGATGCTGAGCAGGAGTTCAGGTGCTGGGAGGAGATTTTCTCCCTTGGGAAGAAGCGGTGCTCAGAAGCCAAACATCTTCCCTGAAGAGAAGCAGAGGGAAAAATCAGAGCAGGGAGAGGTGAAACCGAGGGCCGCCTGTGGAGAGAAGGCGCCGTCGCTCCCTGTCGTGGGCTCCTGGGATGCAGGGTTTGTGGAGGTGAGGTCCCAGGGGCCCCTTTATCCTCATCATCTTTGCTTGTCTGCATTTTCCATTAAAAGACGTCGCTGTGAGCTTCCCTGGTGGCGCAGTGGTTGAGAGTCCGCCTGCCGATGCAGGGGACACGGGTTCGTGCCCCGGTCCGGGAAGATCCCACATGCCGCGGAGCGGCTGGACCCGTGAGCCATGGCCGCTGAGCTTGCGCGTCCAGAGCCTGTGCTCCGCAACGGGAGAGGCCACAGCAGTGAGAGGCCCGCGTACCGCAAGAAAAAAAAAGACGTTGCTGTGGTGTTTTTGATAATGATGCGCAGATCCTCAGGAACAATCTGCTCAATGCAGGCCCCAGAGCTGACCTACTTAGACTGTAGGATTAGGGCAAAGACTTACCAAACGATACCTTAACAGTAAGCAGACACTGGTGCTCAAGGAGGTGAACAATTCCAGTTAGAATGACTCCTCCCACTGGCCGGAATTATATGTATTGAACATATTTGCTAGAATTTATAGAGCAGCTATGAATAGTCAGCCATTGTGTTAGGCACCTTATACACATTATTTATTTAAATCCATACACCTGCGCGGCAAGGAAGTCATTATGATCCACATTCTACAGATGAGAAAACCGAAGCTCAGAGAACCAGAGTGACCCCCCAAGACCATGTATGTAGCAAGTAGAGCTGCTGGGACTGAACCTTGGCGTGTGCAGATCAAAACCCAGTTCTCTTTCTTCCTTGGCAGACTACCTGCTCCTCTCCCGGGCCCTGTTCTGTTAGATGCCGTCTTCTTGTCTCGAATCTCTTCTCTCTGTGTCCTTCTCCGGGTTTCGTTTGCCCCTACATCCCAGTCTCCTAACAGGTTGTAAAATACGATGTTAGTTGATAAAGAATTTAGGTATAGCACTCGCATTTTCAGAACAGAAACAAAAATATCAAAAAGCAGTCTGGGCACCGACTTTGGAATCAGGAAGACTCAAGTGGGGTCAGAAGTACACAGTATGGCTGAACTTTCTTGAGATTTCCAAATCTCCCTTCCCGGTTCCCGGTAGACATCACTGACCTCCAAGCTTTCTCAAAGCAGCCCTAAGCAATCTTACCATCAAGGAGACAATTTCAAAGTGTGAGGAGCGTGGGTGAGCTCCAGGTCTCAGGGTTCCCCAGGTGGATGCTGATGCCAGGCCTCCTCTCTGTTCATGAAGCCAGACAGGTCCACCCTGAGGGGCCCGTGACATTCATTTGTTTCCCTTTCCTGCTCTGCCAGGGCCTTAATGTCCTCTCGTAAAAAAGCAGGGGGCCAGGAAGTGCAAACCAGGGAAACAAGAGAAAATGAAAGCTCTTTTGGGAAAGGCAACTGTGACAAATTGAAAGGGTGGAGGAAATACTAGCTCAGACAAGAGAGGTGAGAAAGGCTGCAGGAGAATAAGCAAAAGGAGTCTGTGTCCGTAGCCCCTGGACCAGCGGAACGCTGATTTGTTTCTTATAAAAAGAGATGTGTTATTCTTTTCCTCTTCTCTTGGCAAATAATGACAAAGAAGAATGGTTGCAGAGTTTACTGAAATGGAATAGTCTGTGGGGATATTCCGAGTGAATGAAATGTGTTCTCAGATATCTGATCATGTTCTGCTCTGACTTGTTTTTATTTCAAATTGCCTACAACAGGTGCCCAAGGCTGGGCAAATTATAATAGCGTACCTTGCAACATCTGTGCATGGAACACGCCTAGAAAGAGTCAAAAAAGGTTACACAACATGACCAGTCTCCTATGGCTTGGAGCAGCTCTAGAATTTAAAACATTTCCTTGTCCTCGAGTTAAATCCAGCCCTTGTGATGTGTGTTCTGTAACTTAATATGAAAGGCTGCTGATGTATGGGTTGATACCGTGGCCACCAAAGCTGGCAGTGGGCACCTGCTGGAGCATGTGCATCCTGAGTGAACCCAGTTCTGCAAATACAGCCTCTGAGAGATGGGGCTGTTCAGTTTTCCCCATACCTGTAGTTTAATGTGGCTGTCACCTACAGCCAAGATACTTCTCAAGCTGCAGCCCAAATAGAATGAACTGTAGTTTCTGAAAATATTTCTGGCACCCTAGTTTCCACTCTTTTTCTCCGACTCAAGAAAACATATATGAATGCAAGTGAGTGACAGTGGTGCCACTAAATCTGTTCTAATTTGATACAAAAAATAAAATAAAATCCCCAAACTTCCTTTCTTTATTTGCAACAGACTCACAGAGGCATGGCCTACAGTTGATGCTGGTACCGTATGATCCAGTACTGCAGCTGAGAACCATTGGTTAAGAGGACTGTCTTAATTTGATAAAATATGCCAGTCATATAGAACATAATACAATTTTTTTCCCAAGTATTTTTCTACATGTGATTTGAAAAGGAACAGAACACTTTCAGAGGGCAGATGGCTAACCATGTGTCTCAGTCAGGATTCTGAGTTGCAAGCAACAGAAACAGATTCTGGCTGACTTAAGCAGAAAAGAAACAATATAAAAGGGATAACGTTGAGCTCACAGAGTTGTTGAGGCGCTACAGGGCCTGTGCATTCGGAACAATATCCCTAATCAGGCTGCAGAGCTTGCCTGGCCAGGGCACTGATGCTGCTGAGCCTGAGATGAAGTGGCCAGTCCTACCTACACCACCAGCATGATCACTGCCAGCCCAGCAGCTCCAGTTTTCTGTAAACCCTGCCACTATCAGAGACCTATGAGGTAGCCCCAGATGTTTGGGCAAGTGGAGGGCATGGGTTGGAATCCCAGAAAGTGTTTTGGAGTCAATGTATTATGAGGGAAATCAGTAGATAAACTTAATTCTGAAGTTTTGCTGGACTGTAGGCAAGGCCACCATATTTCTTGTTTACATCTCCATCCCCAGGCACTAGCATATTATCTGGAACTTAGAAAGGGCCCAATAAGCATTTCTGGAAATGAAGTAAAATTGAATTTTAAATTTAGAAGCACCCTTTCCAAGGGCTGACTGCCAGTCGCTATTGCAAATTAGTTCTAGTAAATCAAATCAAATTAGGAACCAATCAAAAATAGACTCTCTGAAGCCAGTGATTGTATTCACTTACCTCCCATGGCATTGCCCTTAGACCTCTGGGTTAGTGGTCGGTTGGTTTGTTTTTATGCACAACGACACGTTTCCTTTTTCCAGCAGTAACTGTGTGTGCCTGTGCTTGTCCATCCAAGTGATCATGTTGACTGAAGGTTATTTTGCTAACAAGAAATAAAACTATCACCAGCCTTCATCTGGAGACCAGGGAATTTCCCAGAGTATTTGCTTCTGTTTTGTGACACTTCTGTCTTCGAGGGGAAGGAAAAATAGAACAGGGGAGGTCTTTGCTTGTGGGCCAAAAAAATTTTTCAAAAGCCTATTTGTAGTGTGTGGACCATTACATGGTTGTCGCATTACGTTCCTGTTGAATTACCCTAGATGCTTTGCCCTGTTTGTTTCTTCCTGGTCCTTTGCTGAATTCCCGAGTACAAGACTGGAGAGGAGAGGGCATTGCAGAAGATCTTCTGAAGAAGATTCAGCAAGATGGTCACTGTTAACACACAATTATACAATTAGTGTTTGAACTGTGCTGTAAACTGGCAGTGTGGATTACGTCCCATAGTGTATATGCCAAAAATAGTTTTAATTGATTCTGAATAAATCATAAATTTTTATACCCTTGATTCAGAAAAATATCTTTTAAAGTTTAAATGTTCAAAATCTCAAGGTCATTGGTTAGGAGAACAGAGAAGTGTTTTGAAATGATCATGAACTAGATTCCATCGGTCTTAAATTCAATCGGATTAGAGCATGAATGTGCCCATTCTCTGCCACAGTTATTTTCTTGGGGTGAGGGGGTTACTTCTAGTACATATGTGTGTGTGTTAAGTTTCTCTACATGTATGCTCTCCCTCTTTGGTGCAGAAATTATTTTTTTTAATGATTTGCCTTCTTCAGTTTTGAAAAATGTAGCATCTTGATTCCAATTATGTTTAAAATAAGTATATGTGAATTAAAAATCATCTCTGAATGGGACAATTAATGGGTATTGAATAGCTCCCTTTTCCTCTGTAGCTTCCAATTTTTCAGTAATGGGCATGTATGCCTTCCATGATCAGAAAAATAATACATATTACAGGTACCTTTTGCTACATGATCTTCTTGGATTCTTAAAAATTCCCATTCTGCAAATTCATGCACCTAAAATAACAGAGTTTATGGAGAAAATAGGATTGGAGCAGATCACTCAAACCTATGGAAGTCTGAAACCAGAATATTTATAAAAATCAATAGCAATCCTAATAAAAATAGTGGCATAGGTGGATATATGAAGCTTGGGGTTCATATACTTCCTCTTTTGCAATATATGTCTTGGAGGGCATTCATTTCTGATAGAGAACATTTTCATCAATATTATAATTTGGATTTAATGTATAGCCTTCTTCATGAATTCATTGTTTTCACATACAGCATAATATCTTGGCAGCTTCTTTATCTTCACTTTCGATCTGCTTAGAATAGCTTAAGATGGTGGAAACATAGGGTACTGAAAGTCACTGAACCAGACAATACGTGCACTACAGAAAAGTCAAGACTGGAGAGTTCCAGTGTTTTCCTGAATTTTGGCATACATTTGTAAGACTTTAATTTTTGAGAAAGCTTGCCTGAGGTTGCTTCAAAGTGCTAACGTGCCAGGGGAAACTGCATAAGACCCAACGTTATTTCTGCATTATACTGACCGCATTCCCTACTTGTTGATCACTTGTGAGGTAATTTATATGACAGAAACATGCATGGCCACAGAACAGAGTGTTTAAAAATTCTAGGCCCGGTCATTGTAGTGCCTAGACTATAGAGAGCTGGAAAGAGCAGCAAGAAGAAAAGTCTGGAAAACTAAAAAATTAAAACTTTTCTTGAACCATGCGAGAAAAGCCAAGAAGCCTAAAATCTAAGGAAAGATGGGCTTCTTTCCCAAAAAGATGAACATGAATACTGGTTCACCCTTGGCAGAGCACAGGAAGAAGAAATCTCACATTCCATTCTCTTGGGTAAGAAGAGTTTAGCCAAAATGTTACAGAATTGCCAAAAATGAGGTGGGCTAATGTGAGGGTATAGAAACGAGGGAGCCACACACATTAGGGACATTGCGTCCATGTCTTTATGAACTTCTCTGGGTGCTCATCTCTTGGGTAAGATTGGGGATGGGGTGGGAGACCTGAGAAAGCAGACCTGGAGGAAGGAGCGATTGTCACTGCAGGGGAGATACAAAGCCTTCTCTCCTATGGAGCAAAAGCCTTGAGCTCCTGAAGGTGGGCAGCAAACCCCTGACACCTTCAGGACACAGGGAAGGGGTAAAGAAGAGCACCGCTACCTCTAGTCAGGAGGCATTCCTGGGCCCGGGATCCTACACCAGTACCAGGAGAGGTCTCCTACTGCTGGAGGAGGGCAGAAAGCTCCTGTCCATACAGGATGAGGTACAAAAGATACAAGGTGGAGTTTGGCTGCCAGAGAAAGGAGGAGCAGGATCATTGAGGAAACCCCCAAACTGAAACTGAAAACATAGGGCCTGCCTAAGGTCAAGGGTGAGCCAGGACAGCAAAGAAGCCACCCCCCACACCCACCCATCTTCCACCACCAGGGTAGCAAACCCCAAGTAACAACAACAGTTGTCTTCCTCTGGATGAGAGGTGAGAGCATTGAAAGAAACACTTTCTGAGGCCCAGGCACATAAAGAAGGCTGAAAAATGAGGCTAGAGTACCTGATACCCTAATCTTAAGGCAAAGTTAGATCAGAGTTTCTTAACCGTGTCACTATTGACTTTTTGAGCCACATAATTTTTGGCTGTGAGAGGCTCTCCTGTACACTGTAGGGTATTTAGCAGCATCCCTGGCTTCTACCCGCTAGATTCCAGTATCACCCACCTCCTCCAGTTGTGACAATCAAAAACATCTCTAGACATGGTTAAATTTCCCCTGGAGGCAAAATAACTCCTTGTTGAGAACCACTGCATTAGAGGAATTTCAAGTTAGTGTACTGAAGATGGCCATAAGCTTAATAAAACTCAAACTCATCTTAACTTCTGACTAGATTGACTCAACCTCACACTAAAGGCCTGGAAGAAAAGGCATACCCATTTCCAGACTTAAATAATATTTACCTCAGTCTCTATTATTCTACACATGATGTCTAGCACTCCACAGAAAACTATGAGACAGACAAAAAAGCAAGAAAAACCAATTCATTGTTAGGAGCCAAATTTATCCACAGAATCAAACTCAGAGACAATTTGGATGTTGTTACTATCAGACAGGAAATAACTATGATTAATATTTAAAAGCTCTAGTGGGCCAATGAACAACATGCATGAACAGATGGAGAATTTGAGTAGAGAGATGAAAACCATAAGAAAGTCAGATGAAAATAACAAAAATGAAAAACAAGATAACAGAGATGAAGAAAGCCTTTGAGGGCACACAAATATAATTAACACAGCTGAGAGTCAGTGAACTTGAAAACAGGTCAATAGAAACTACACAAACTGAAACACCAAAAGAAAAAAGAGGTTTAGTTTGTTCTTCTTTTTATAGTTTCTTAAAGTGAAAGTTTAGATTGATTTGATTGATTTTCAGACCTTCTTTTCTAATTAGATATTTATAGCTATTATTCCTTTTAAGCACTGTTTCAACTCTACCTCACATATTTCGATATGCTGTGCAAACACCTGAAAACCAAATATAAAGGAGAAGGTAAGAATTACAACTGATCTCTATTCCAAAATTCAGAAGACAGTGGAATGAAAAATTTAAAGGACTGAAAGAAAAAAAACACTGTCAATCCAGAATTCTACACCTAGAGAGAATATTTCTCAAAATGAAGGTGAAATAAACACTTATTTAGACAAGCAAAAGCTGAGAGAATTCATTACCAGCAATTCTGTTCCTCAAGAAATACTAAAGGAAGCTCTTTGGGAAGAAGACATATGATATCCAACAGAAACTTAGATTTACCTCCCCTCAGTAAAGATCTCTGGAAATGGTTAAAATGAAGATAAAAATACATTTTTCTTATTTTTAATCATTCTCTAAAACAAAAGATAATTAACTCTCTAAAACAGAAGTAGTAGGAATGTATTGTGGTTTTACTGCATCTGTAAAATATATGACAATAACAGAGCAAAAGATGGGAAGGAGGAACTGGATGTTTACTGTTATAAGGTCTTTACACTATACATTAAGCCTTACAATATAATTGAAGGTAGAGTGTAATTAATTAAGGTATATATTATAAACTTAAGTGTATCCACTAAATATTTCTTTAAAGAGGTCTAAATAATAAGCCAATAATGTAGATAAAATTGAATAAAATTCTTCAATCTAAAAGCAGGCAAAAAGAGGAATGAAGAGACAACATATGGAGCAAATTTTAAAAAGTATCAAAATGATAGAGTTAAGTCCAAATATATTAGTAATTGCATTAAATGTAAATGACTAAATACATCAATTAAAGACAGAAATTGTTGAATTGTATAAAAAAGCAGTATCGGGCTTCCCTGGTGGCGCTGTGGTTGGGAGTCCGCCTGCCGATGCAGGGGACACAGGTTCGTGCCCGGGTCCGGGAGGATCCCACATGCCGCGGGGCGGCTGGGCCCGTGAGCCATGGCCGCCGAGCCTGCGCGTCCGGAGCCTGTGCTCCACAACAGGAGAGGCCACAACAGTGAGAGGCCCGCGTACCGCAAAAAAAAAAAAAAAAAAAAAAAAAAAAAAAAAAAAAAAAAAAAAAAAAAAGCAGTATCCAAACTAGATGCTTTTTACAAGAAATCCACTTTAAATATGAAGATTTAGGGAGGTTAAAAGTGAAAGGACAGAAGAGGACATACCATGTAAACGTTAATCAAGAGAAAGCTAAAGTGACTATATTAATATCAAACAGAGTAGACTATAGAACAAGGAATATTACCAAGATTACCAAAAGATGTAACATAATAATAAAGAGATTGATTCATCAAGAAAGCATGACAATCCTAAAGAGATGTGTACCTAGCAACAGTGCTTCAAAATACATGAAGTGAAAACCGATAGAAATAACAAGAGAAAAGATAAATCCAAAATTATAATTGGAGATTTCAGCTTTCCTATTCCCTACGTAGAACAAATGGACAGAAAATCAGTAAGGAGATAGAAGATTGAACACTGTCAACCAGCTTAACTTACTCGACATTCATAGAACACATAGAACACTAGCAATAGCATAATATACATTCTCTTTTCAATTGCACATGGAACATTCACAGGATAGATCATACTTTGGATCATAAAAACATCTGAACAAATTTCAATGAATTGAAATAATACAAAGTATGTTCTTTGATCAGATTTCTAGTTCAATAGAACTAAACTAAAAATCAACCACAAAAAGATTATCTGGAAAAGTCACAAATATTTAGAAATTAAATAATATATTTCTATTTAACCTATGGTCAAAGCCACAAGGAAAATTAGAAAACTTTTTGAATGGAATGAAAACACAGCATATCGAAATATGTGAGGTAGAGTTGAAACAGTGCTTAAAAGGAATACATAGCTATAAATATCTAATTAGAAAAGAAGGTCTGAAAATCAATCAAATCAATCTAAACTTTCACTTTAAGAAACTATAAAAAGAAGAACAAACTAAACCTAAAATAAGCAGAGAAAGAAATAATAAAAATATGAGCAGAAATCAATAACATTGCAAACAGAAAAACAATATAGACAGGCAATGAGACAAAAAGTTGGTTCCTTAAGATCAATAAGGCTGATAAGCTTCTGCCCAGATTGATTAAGAAAAAAAATCTCAAATACCAACATAAGGAATGAAATAGGGAACATCACTACAAATCATACAGACATTAGAAGGCTAGTAAGGGAATACTATGAAAAACTTTATGTCCATAAATTCAACAACTTGGATGAAAGAGCAAATTTCTTAAAAGGTATACTTAAGAAGCCATAGATAACCTGAATCATTGTATATCTTGTTAAAGAAATTTATAGTTAAAAGCCTTTCTATAAAGAAAAATCAAGCCTAAGATGGCTTTACTGCAAAATCCCACCAGATGATTTTGGCAAAAAATAGTACAAATATTACACAAGCTTTTTCAGAAAATAGGAGAGAAGCAGTCACTTCTTAGCTCATTTATGAGGCTAGCATTACTCTGATACCAAAACCAGATAAAGATATTGCATGCAAAGAAAACTACAAACCAATATCCCTCATGAATATAAATGTAAATTTTTCAACTGAATATTAGAAAAGTTGAACCCAGCAATACATAAAAAGGATAATACATTATGATTAAGTGGGGTTTATTCCAGGAATGCAGATACATTCAACACTTTAAAAACTGTTCAGTGTAATTTACCACATAAACAGATTAAAGAAGAAAAACATGACTACTTCAACAGATACAGAAAAAGCATCTGATGAAGTTCAAAGTCTGTTCATGATCGATCTATCTATCTACCTTTCTATCTATCTATCATTTATCTATCTATTCTCAGAAAACTAAGAATAGACTCCTCAGTCTGATAAATGGCATCTACAAAAAGCATACAGCTAACATCACACTCGATAAGTGACTGAATAATTTCCCAATAATTTGGGAACAAGGTAAGGATATCCATTCTTACCACTTATATTCAAAATTGTCCTAGAAGTCCTAGACAGTACAATAAGACAAGAAAACAAACAAATGAACAAACAAACAAAAATGGCATACAGGTTAGAAAAGAAGAAATAAAACTGTCTCCACTTGTAAGTACTCTAATAATCCATATAGAAAATTCCAAAGAATCTACCAAACAGCTACTAGAATTAGTAAGCAAAGGATGAAGGCTACAACATCAATATACCAAAAGTGATTATATTTCTATACACTAGAAATGAATATTTGTAAATTGAAATTAAATATACACCATTTAAAATAGAGTGCCATTTACAATAACACCTAAAAAAATTACATAGATTAACGTCTAACAAATATGTGCAAGATCTATATTCTAAAAACTATAAAACTTTGATGAAAGAAATCAAATAAGACCTAAATAAGTGAAGAGATATACTATGCTTATGGGTTGGAAGTTTCAACATTGTTAACACAATAATTTTCCCCAACTTGATCTATAGGTTCAATGCAATCCCAAGTAAAATCCCAGCAAGATTTTTAGTAGAAATCAACAAGCTGCTTCCAAAATGTAAATGAAATGGCTTCTGTGGTGGCACAGTGGTTAAGAATCTGCCTCCTAATGCAGGGGACACGGGTTTGAGTCCTGGTCCAGGAAAATCCCACATGCCGCAGAGCAACTAAGCCTGTGTGCCATAGCTACTGAGCCTGCACTCTAGAGCCTGTGAGCCACAACTACCAAGCCCACGCACCACAACTACTGAAGCCCATGTGCCTAGAACCCCTGCTCCGCAACAAGAGAAGCCACTGCAATGAGAAGCCCGTGCACCGCAACGAACAGTAGCCCCCACTCAACACAACTAGAGAAAGCCTGTGTGCAACAACGAAGACCCAACACAGCCAAAAATAAAAAAAAAATATTTTTTTAAAATGTATATGAAAACTAGAATAGCCAAGACAATTAAAAAAAAAAAAGGTTTGAGAAGCTTTGCTACCTATTTCAAGGCTTATTATAAAGCTATTATACAATACTCAAGATATTCTTTTATTGGTGAAAGGATAAATACATAGATCAACTGAACAGAATAGAGAGTGAAAATAGAACCACACATATATCTTAAGTTGATTTTCAACAAAATCACAAAGGCAATCCGATGGAGAAAGGATGACTTTCAGTGACTAATGCTGGAAGAATCAAGACACCTATATAACAATAACAATAATAATAATAACTATAATGGTAATAATAACTTCAACCCATACTTCTATTAAACTTCTAGAGGAAAACATTGGAGAAAAATCTTTGTTACCTTGAGTTAAACAATGACTTCTTAGATACAAAATCCAAAAACCATCCAACTGATAAATTGAACTTTATCAAGGAAGACAGTGTTACAAAAATTAAAGAAAAAAAAAACAGACTGGGAGAAATATTTGCAAAACACATATCTGATGAATGGCTTATATGTAGAATATATAGATGTTAGAATATGGATGTCAACTAGACTTATTGTGATCATTTATATATTTACATAGATTGAATCATTATGTTGTGCATGTGAAACCAATATAAAGTTATCTGTTAATTGTATCTCAATCGAAAAAAGAATATAGAATTCTCACAACTGAATGATAAGAGCACAAATAACTTCGTAAAATATGGGCAAAAAATTTTAATAGACATGTCACAAAAGAAGCTATATGGATGGCCAATAAGCACGTGAAAAGATTGGTCATTATGGAAATGTAAATTAAAAGTACAATGAGCTACAACTACATATCTATTAGAATGGCTGAAAAAAAAACAACCCAAAGATAATGAGTGCTGGTGTGTGTGTGTGGAAAACCTGGAATTCTCTACAGGGCTGGTAGGAGTGAAATGATTGAGCCATTTTGCAAAACAGTGTGGTGGTTTCTTATAAAGATAAGCATACACTTACTAGAGGACTCAACAATCTCACTCTTAGGTCTTGATCAGAGAAAAATGAAAACTCATGGTCACACAAAAGCCAACATTTGAATGTTTATAGCAACTTTATTAGTAATCACCAAAAAATTGGAAATAACCCAAATGTCCTTCAACATTTATTTAATGGATAAATCAACTGTGGCACATCCACGCATTTGAATACTTTTCAGCAATACAAAGGAACAAGCTACGGATGTGTGCAGCTTGTGTCTATTCAAAGTGAATCATGCTAAGTGAAAGAAGTCAGATCCAAAAGGCTGTATGAGTCCAACTCTATGACATTCTGGAAAAGGCAAAACTATGGAGACACACCAGATTGGTGGTTGCCAGGGCCTGGGGCTGAGCCATCAGGGTTGACCTCAAAGGGGCCTGAGGGAAGTTTTGGGGATGATGGAAATGTTTTATATCTTGATTGTGGTAGTTACATGGCCATATGCTTTTGTTAAAACAGATAGAGCTGTACACTAAAAAGATTGAATTTCACTGTATATAAATTACATACAATACATTGTCAATCTGAAAGAAATCTAAAATGGTTAACCAGGGTTTCCCTGGTTGCACAGTGGTTAAGAATCTGCCCGCCATTGCAGGGGACACGGGTTCGAATCCTGGCCCAGGAAGATCCCACATGCCGCGGAGCAACTAAGCCCGCGTGCCACAACTACTGAGCCTGCACTCTAGAGCCCATGAGCCATGACTACTGAGCCCACGT